>NC_092374.1:199274818-199393842 GCF_030028105.1 Mobula birostris | reverse complement strand
TCTCACTCTCCCACTTTTTACTTCCCCCACCCTCTCTGACCCCACTACCCTTCCCCACTCCCCCTCCATCCATTCTCTCTCCTGTCTCTCCTCCCTCCCCCTCCCATCCCCTCCCCCTCCCCGCTCTCTCCCTCCCGCTGTCCCTCAGACACACTCTCTCACTGACACTCTTTCACTTTCTCTCATCCACTCTCACTCTCTCCACCCACCCCCATCTCCTCTCCTTCCATCTCACCCTCTCGCTCTCCCCCACCCCTCGCCCCTCCTCCCTTCTCCACTCTGAACTCTCTCATTCCGCTCTCTCTCTCACCCTTCTCTCTCCCCATCTCCCTCCTCCTCTTCCTTCACTCTCCCCCTCTCTCAAACATCAGTCATTTCCTGATGAAGAAAGCGAGGGATAGGAGTTGGTTCAGGAGTTCGTGTACTTGGGTCAGTAAACCCTCCACCAACATTCTGTTTCAATTCGACAGGATCCACTCTCCCTGCGGCAGCAATAGCTCGTGCCAATTCTACAGCTCGTTCTCTTTGAGAATTTCTCCCATTGCTGGTGGGATTGGTAAACTTTCCCTGCACTGGGAGGGAATTACTGCATCACTGTCCACTCCCAGACAAGATGGTAGTGGACTTGGTTAAGCCCAGGGGTCCTGGCTCAGACAGCAAAGCCTCTTTTGCCAGTGATCTACAGCAGGATCTCCAACCTTCACCATCCATATTTTCAGGAAGTTGTGTAAATAATTGAGTGATTATTTCCTCCCACATCCTGTCAGCAAGTTTCCATCAGCAGGTCCAAACTTTAACATGGATTTGGCTGAATTCTGCAGTGACAATCATTTACCAGCAGTGGATCTCAGGGCTGAATTCTTGTTTTTTGTGGGCAAATTAGGCTCTGGTTCAGAAGAGGAAGAAGGATCAGGCAGCACGGAACAAATGAGGTACTTGAGTATCAGAAATGCAAGCAAACACTTGAGGAAATCAGGAGGCTAAAATAAGCCATGAAGTTGCTCCAGCAGACAAGGTGAAAAAGAATCCCAAGGACTTCTACAGATATGTGAAGAACCAAAGAATAGCACGGGACAAAACTGACCCACTTGAAGATCAGTGTGGCATCCGTGCAGGGAGCCTAAAGAGATGGAGGAAATCTTAACTGGATTTTTTACATCTGTATTTATTCAGGAGATGGACAGAGTCTCTGGAAGTGAGGCAAAACAGCAGGGAGATCATGGACCGTATTGAGCTGACAGAGGAGGAAGTGGTTGCTGAATTAGGGTGAATAATCACCCAGGGCTTGACAAAGTCCCCCTTTAGACCATGTGGGATGTTAGTGCAGAAATTGCAGGAATCCTAACGGGGGTATTTAAAGCATTCTCAGCCACAAGGGAGGTGCCAGAGGATTGGAGGAGAGTTAATGTTGTTCCATCGTTTAAGAAAGGCTCTAAGAATAAACCAGAAAATTATAGGCAGCTGAGTCTGCCATGGGTAGTGGGAAAGTTATTCTAAAGGACAAGCAATTTCAGTGGACAATGACTGATTAGGGATAGTCTGCACGACTTTGTCTGTGATAGCTCATGTCTAATCAATCTTACAGAGACTTTCGAGGAAGTTACCAATAAGGTTGTTGAAGGGAAGACAGTGGATGTTGTCTACATGGACTTTAACAAGGCCTTTGACAAGATCCCGCTTGGGAGTTTATTCAGGAAGGTTCAGTCACTTGCCATTGAGGATGAGGTAGCAAATTGGATTTGATATTTGCTTCACGGGAGAAGCCAGTAAGAGGTAGTAAATGATTGGTAGAGTAAAGGAACCATGGCTGATAAGTGAGGTGGAGAATCTAGTCAGGTGGAAGAAGGCAGCATACATGAGGTTTAGGAAGCAAGGATCAGATGGGTCTATTGAGGAATATAGGGAAGCAAGGAGCTTAAGAAGGGGCTGAGAAGAGCAAGAAGGGGGCATGAGAAGGCCTTGGCGAGTAGGGTAAAGGAAAACCCCAAGGCATTCTTCAATTATGTGAAGAACAAAAGGATGACAGGAGTGAAGGTCGGACCGATCAGAGATAAAGGTGGGAAGATGTGCCTGGAGGCTGTGGAAGTGAGCGAGGCCTTCAATGAATAATGTTCTTGTGTGTCATTGAAGTAAATCTTAGTTTTTTTATTTATAACGTTACTTTTATTCATATGTTTCCATTGTGGTTTGCCTTTTTTTTTTAGGACAATGGAAACTCCTTGTGCAGTCAGGTATGTGTCCTCACTTCTCTCTCACCCCTTTCCCTCTCCCCCCTCTCTGCCCTCTACCACTCATGCCCCCGTCTCTCTCCCCTCCTCTCTCTCAGCCCCCTCCCTCTCCCACCCCTCCCTCTCCCCACACCCCCTCACTCCTCCACATGCCCCTCCCCCCTGAATGAAGATGAAGGCAAGATGGTGGGGCACAACTCATCCCACCAGGAGAAGGGCAAAGGTCAGACATTTCCTGACGAAGAAAGCGAGGAATGGGAGTTGGTTCAGGAGTTCGTGTACTTGGGTCGGTAAACCCTCCACCAACATTCTGTTTCAATCCGACAGGATCCACTCTCCGTGCAGCAGCAATAGCTCGTGCCAATTCTACAGCTCGTTCTCTTTGAGAATTTCTCCCATTGCTGGTGGCATTGGTAAACTTTCCCTGCACCAAGAGGGAATTACTGCATCACCGTCCACTCCCAGACAAGATGGTAGTGGAGCAACACACATCAAAGTTGCTGGTGAACGCAGCAGGCCAGGCAGCATCTCTAGGAAGAGGTACAGTCGACGTTTTGGGCCGAGACCCTTCGTCAGGACTAACTGAAGGAAGAGCTAGTAAGAGATTTGAAAGTGGGAGGGGGAGGGGGAGATCCAAAATGATAGGAGAAGACAGGAGGGGGAGGGATGGAGCCAAGAGCTGGACAGGAGATTGGCAAAAGGGATAGGAGAGGATCATGGGACAGGAGGCCCAGGGAGAAAGAAAAGGGGGAGGGGGGAAAAACCCAGAGGATGGGCAAGGGGTATAGTCAGAGGGACAGAGAGAAAGAATGTGTGTAAATAAATAAATAACAGATGGGGTATAAGAGGGAGGTGGTGCATTAGTGAAGTTTGAGAAGTCAATATTTGTATATAAATTAATAAATAAAGATGATATTGGACTTGGTTAAGCCCGGGGGTCCTGGCTCATCAGACAGCAAAGCCTCCTTTGCCAGTGATCTACAGCAGGATCTCCAACCTTCACCATCCATATTTTCAGGTAGTTGTGTAAATAGGTGAGTGACTATTTCCTCCCACATCCTGTCAGCAAGTTTCCATCAGCAGGTCCAAACTTCAACATGGATGTGGCTGAATTCTGCAGTGACAATCATTTACCATCAGTGGATGTCAGGGCTGAATTCTTTTTATGATCCACATTCTCAGCTTCAGCCATCCGGCAGATGAGCTTTACCTGTGAGATGGACTGACGTGTAAATTTGGTCAGGAATTTCTGCTGAACTGCGTGGATGGAAAATGAATTGAATTCGAATTGGTTTATTACTGTAACAAGCACCAGAAATTTGTCTTGCATGTTGTTCATACAGATTAATTAATGACACAGTGCATTGATAGAACAAGGTAAAACAATAACATGCAGAGAAAAGTGTAACAGCTCCAGAGCCAGTGCAGTGTCGGTAAATGATGAGGAACAAGACCATATTGAGGTTCATTGTGAGATCAAGAGTGCACCTTATTGTAC
Organism: Mobula birostris; assembly: GCF_030028105.1. Lineage (NCBI taxonomy): Eukaryota > Metazoa > Chordata > Chondrichthyes > Myliobatiformes > Myliobatidae > Mobula > Mobula birostris. Next base: position 199,390,116 of record NC_092374.1, on the reverse strand, counting down.
TAGGAAATCATTCAATAGTCTTATAAGAGCAGGGTAGAAGCTATCCTTCAGACTGCTTCCAGGCTTTTGGATCTTCCACCCCATAATAATAATAATGTTGGTCGCATCTGGAATTTCTCCGGGTAGCGGACGGCTTCCTCTCACGCCGTTCTGACGTAGTTGGAATTCGCATACGGGGCAAGTTACAGCAGTGATTTGCCATTGCCTTCTGCCGGGTGAGTTTATTTTTCAAAGAGATCACCAGCTCTTAACCCCGCATGGATGGAAAGCGTGCCGGGGGGGCGCCAACTGGGTTTGAACTTCAGAACCTCCGCCCCGCAGTCCAGCGCCGACGTCACTACGCCATGGGAAATGGTGATGGTGGAGACTGACACTTTGGGGATCTCCGTTTGGGAAAGTTACTGACATGGTCCTTGATGATAAACATTTAACTTCTGACCTACAAGTGGTGATGCAGAATTAGGAGCTGCTATTATGTATTTGTAGAAGAATGCTATGCATACCATATACCGACAGGACAACCAATGAAGAAGTTCTACAGAGAACAAAAACAAAACTTACATTACTTAAAAAAAAAATCAGAAAACAGCAATCAAAATTCTTTGGACACATCATGCGAAGAGAGACATTGGAACGTTTAGTTACAACTGGAAAGCTGGAAGGAAAAAGAAGCAGAGGCAGACAGAGAATGAAAATGAGAGATGAAATAACCTCATAGTTAGGAACAGGGGAGGCAACAACTACAATTCGGGGGTCAGGGTCCGTGATGGGTGGAGAGACATGATTGTCCACGCCGAGTGCAAGGCACCTGAATGAATGAATGAATGAATTATGTATTTAAAGCTGTTTCTTGTGAAATTAATTGCACACCAAATCCATGAGAGATTTCTTCAGTTGTGTCTGTTCTTTCTGTTTTCAGTGTGGAAGACGATACGTGGCCATGAAGGTAAGATCTTGTGTTACTAGACTGAGAGGTTTAGTATAAACAGCTTTTTGAAAATGAATCGGTCCCGGTGTAATGGGAGGTATTCAGGAGGTTGATGGAGTTCAGGGTGATGTGTTCTCACAAAGGTGGAAAAAGTCATGTGGCATGATTGCATTCATAGGTCGCAGCATAGAATGTAACAGTCTGTATGTTTTGTTTGCAAGTGGGAAGATTTGCTGGTACTGCTCTGGGTTGGTCGGGGTGGGGTGGGGTGGGGTGGAGAGGTGTAAACTAGTCTTGCAGGGCGATGGGAACCAAAGTGCCAGAGCAGATATGGAGTGGTTGTGGGAAAAGATGCTGTTAACACTGCATACAAAGACAGCAATTGAAAGGTTGAGTATGGTGGGAAGAATGTTCTGAGTTGCATCCATTTCAATGCATAAGTATTGTACGTAAAGCGGGTGAGCTTGAAGCATGAATCAGCACGTGGAATTATGACATTGTAGCCATTGGAGGGGGGGAGGACCGGCAGCTCAGTGTTCCCGGTTCCATTGTTTTCAAACATGGCAGCAAAATTGTCAAATATGACAGAGCACAAGAGATTAAAGTGGGAAAGCTGGTATTACTCACCAGCAGTTACTGCAGTGCTCAGACAGGGCAGACTGGAGGGCTCGTCTACTGAGGCTATATGGGTGGAACTGAGGGTCTGGCAAGTGCGGATTGGGACAGGTTGTTCTCACTCAAAGCCGTGCTTGGTAAATGGGAAGCCTTCGAAATTTTGCGAGCATAGAATTTGTATGTTCCTGTATGAATAAAAGGCAAGGTTAAGAGGTTTAGGAAACCTCGTTTTTTGTGGACAAATTAGGCTCTGGTTCAGAAGAGGAGGAAGGATCAGACAGCACGGAACAAATGAGGTACTTGAGTATCAGAAATGCAAGCAAACACTTGAGAGGAAATCAGGAGGCTAAAATAAGCCATGAAGTTCTGCTGGTTGTTTAGTAAAGCATTAGGATGGATAAGACCACAGTCTATACCACAGGTTACTATGGGAAGTGAGGGAAGAGATTTCTGTGCCATTGGCGGTCATCTTTGTCTCCTCATTTGTCACAGTAGTCGTGCCATATGCCTGGAGGGTGGCATATTAAACTAATTTGGGAGGGGAATGGGAACTAGAGTGATCATGCTGAGGATGAGGGAGTTGGTTTACAAACAGAGGCAGTGTGCAGTGAGACTCCCGGCAAGGAGAGGCTGATGATAGGGGAAAATGGCGGTTAACAGGGTGAGTTGTAAAGTAAAGACAGGGCACAATCTGAAAGGTTGAATACAGGACTCAAGGTGTTATATTTGAACGTGTGCAGTATACAGAATAAAGTAGATGAACTTGTCGTAGAGTTACAGGTTGGCAAGTATCATCCTGTAGGCTTCACTGATCGTGGCTGAAATAAGATTATAGCTGTGACCTTAATGTCCAAGGATGCACATTGAATCAAAAGGACAGGCAGGAAGGCAGAGGGGGCTGCGTGGCTCTGTTGGTAAATAAATATGAAATCAAATCATTAGAAGGAGGGGACATCAGATCAGAAGGTGTTGAATAATTGTGGACAGAGCTGTGGAATGGCAAGGGTAAAAAGACCCTGATGGCTGTTGTATACAAACTCCAAACAGTAGTACGTGATCTACAAGCTACAACAGGAGATAGAAGGTGCATGCCAAAAGGGCAATGATACAAGGGGGGATTTCAAGATGTGGGTAGATTGGGAAAATCAGGTTGGAGTGAGATTCCAGGAGAGGGAATTTCTACAATGCCTCAAAGGCGGCTTTTTAGAGCAGCTTGTGGTTGAGCCCACCGGGGATCTGCTATCCTCAAATGGGTGAAATGAACTGGAATTGATTAGAAAGCTTAAGGTAGAAGAACCCTTAGGAGAAAGTGATCATAATATGATCGAATTCACACTGGAGATTTGAGAAGGAGAAGCAGAAGTCAGATTTATCAGTATTACAGTGCAGTAAAGGCAATTACAGAGGCAGGAGAAAGGAGTTGGCCAGAATTCATTGGAGAAGAACACTGGCAGGGATGACGTCAGAGCAGGAATGGCTAGGATATGATACGAAGGATGTTTATCTTCAGAATTCTCTGCACCGGAGGGCTGTGGGGTCTCAGTCATTCAGTTCATTTAAAGTCACCGAGTCTTTGTTGTACGGCACAGAAACAGGTCCTTTGATCCATCACCTCAGTGCTGACCTATTTACCCATCCACACTCACCCCATTGGCCAGCATTAGATCAGTCTCCTTCTGTGCCTTCTCTATTGAAGTGTCTGTCTGAGTGTCTCTTAAACACAGTGACTGTATCTGATTCCATCACCTGCTCTTGCAGAAAGTTCCAACATCAACCACTCACTGTTCAAATAAACGCATCTTCAAACTCCTTCCTCTCAGCTCAGACATGTGACCTCTTGCATTTGACCCCCTCCTGTGGGAAGAAGATTTCAACCATCTGCTCAATCTACAGCCTCATAACCTTGTATATTTCTGTCAGATCACCCCTCGGCCCATTTACCTGCATTTGGCCCGTATCCTTCTAAACCTTCCCTGCCGTCATTCTTTTCTCTGTCCTGGGCCTCAACTCCTCCTCTATGCCGGTTTCACAGGGCCCTCAATTCTCCTGTGTGACAGAAGATGATCAGCCTCATTTTCTGCAATATTACAGAAGCGAATGTGCTGCAGGTCGTAAAATGCATAAAGGTAGATAAATCCCCAGGGGGGATTGGAGGGTTGCAGATGTTGCTCCCTTATTCAAGAAAGGGAGTAGAGGTAGCCCAGGAAATTATAGACCAGTGAGTCTTACTTCAGTGGTTGGTAAGTTGAAGGAAAAGATGCTGAGAGGCAGGATTTATGAACATTTGAAGAGGCATAATATGATTAGGAATAGTCAGCATGGCTTTGACAAAGACAGGTCATGCCTTATGAACCTGACTGAACTTTTTGAGGATGTGTCTAAACACATGGATGAAGGTAGAGCAGTAGATGCAGTGGAAATGAATTTTAGCAAGGCATTTGATAAGGTACCCTACCTATGCAAGGCTTATTGAGGAAGTAAGGAGGCTTGGGATCCAAGGTGGTTCATTTTGGTAGGTCAAATATGATGGCAGAAAATAATATTAATGGTAAGACTCTTGGCAGTGTGGAGGATCAGAGGGATCTTGGAGTCCCGAGTCCATAGGACACTCAAAGTTGCTATGCAGGTTGACTCTGTGGTTAAGCAGGCATACAGTGCATTGGCCTTCATCAACCGTGGGACGGAGTTTATGAGCCGAGAGGTAATGTTGCAGCTATATAGAACGCTGGTCAGACCCCAGTTGGAGTCCTGTGCTCAATTCTGGTCGCCTCACCACAGGAAGGACGTGGAAACCGTAGAAAGAGTGCAGAGGAGATTTACAAGGATGTTGCCTGGATTGGGGAACATGCCTCATGAGAACAGGTTGAGTGAACTCAGCCTTTTCTCCTTGGAGTGACGGAGGATGAGAGGTGACCTGATAGAGGTGTACAAGATAATGAAAGGCATTGATCAGCTGCTTTTGCCCCAGGCTGAAATGGCTAGCACGAGAGGGCAATGTTTTAAGGTGCTTGGAGATAGGTACAGAGGCAATCTCAGGGGTAAGTTTTTTGTGCAGAGAGTGGTGAGTGCGTGGAATGGGCTGCCAGCGGTGGTGGTGGAGGCAGATACGACAGGGTCTTTTAAGAGACCCCATGGAGCTTAGAAAAATGGAGGGCTATGGGTAAGCCGAGGTAATTTCTTCTTCTTTTAAATTAATTTTTGATGCGTTTCTACAATACAGCTGCAGAAAAAAACCATCAACAAAATGGAGATTTCTACAGTGCAAAACATGTCCAATATATAATTCATAACAACAAAGAAAAAACACCCAAAATAAAATCTTGTAAGATTAGTATCCTCCCCAACGTCCCACTAGAAAAAAAAATCCAGGCCAACCATTTCAGTGTATAGAAAAAAAATATTGGAGCATTCGACCCCACAGAGCTGTAAATATATATTAAAAAAAGAAAATATAATGCTGACTACCGAAACTATAATGTAATTCACAACAAAAAAACCGTCAAACATACAGGAAAAAAAAAGCAGAAAGTAAGGGAGTGCAGTACAAGAGAAAAGGATAAACCTTATCTAAAGAGGAGTTATGAAACTATTCAAGAAAATGTCCCCACACCTTATGGAACTTTATGTCCGAATTAAGAAGTGAATAATGAATCTTTTCAAGGTCTAAGCAGGACATAATATCACTCAGCCATTGAGCGTGAGTGGGTGGGGCAGCATCTCTCCTTCTAAGAACTAACCGTCTAGACAAGAGAGAGGCTAAAGAAAATGTTCGACGTTTAGTCTGACTCGAGTGCATGTCTGCTTCACCCAAAGTGCCAAAAAGAGCAATCAGAGGGTTAGGTTCTAAGTGGCAATTAAGAATGTGGGATAGAGTTGAAAAAACCTCTCTCCTGAATTTCTCTAGACTGGGACAGGCCCAGTACATATGCTAAGAGAAGCCTCACCCCCTTTACACTTATCACAAATGGGACTAGTGTCAGGGTAAAACTGTGATAATTTAGTTTTAGACATATGAGCCCTGTGTACAACCTTAAACTGCAAAAGGCAGTGGCGAGCACATGAAGAGGTTGAGTTAACTGACTTCAGAATTGAATCCCAAACCGCATCAGATAAGGAAATATTTAAATCATGTTCCCAGGCAGTTCTGATTTTATCAAAGGGAGCACGCCTCAAGATCACTAACTTATCCTGAATAACAGATATTAAACCTTTACCCAATGGATTGATACAAAGAAACAGGTCCAGAACGTTTTTCTCAGGTTTCTCAGGAAAATTTGATATCAAAGGGTTAATGAAATGTCTAATTGGAAGATATCTAAAGAAGTGAATAGTACGTAGGTTGAACTTTACAGACAGTTGTTGAAAAGTTGCAAAACGATTATCTATAAAAAGATCTTCAAAGCGCCTAATACCCTTTCTATACCAGTCATAAAATGTTGAATCCCACATAGAAAGTAGGAAAAGATGATTGTGTAAAATAGGGCTAGAGAGGGAGAAACCATGAAGGTCGTTATATTTTCTGAACTGAGCCCATATTCTCAGAGTATGTCTAATCAGAGGATTTACATTTAGTCTGGGCAAATGACAGGGAATTGCAGATCCGAGAAGTGCAGAAATGGAAAGATCCTTACTAGAATTCAACTCCATTTTGGGCAGTCAGACTGATTATGGAAGAAAAACCAAAAAATAATACAAGGAATATTGGCTGCCCAATAATATAAACAAAAATTAGGCAAGGCCATACCAACTTCCTTTTTAGATTTTTGAAGGTGAGCTTTATTGAGTCTAAAGCGTTCACCCTTCCATAAATAGGACAAAAATGATAGAATCTAACGCATCAAAAAAAGCTTTAGAAATAAAAATTGGTAAAGACTGAAATAAATACAAAAATTTAGGAAGGATATACATTTTAATAACATTAATTCAACCTACAAGAGTCATAGACAAGGGTGACCACTGTGTCAGATTCTGTTTTGTAGAGTTTAGAAGATTGGTAAAATTTTCTCAAAAAAGATTCTTGAAGTTCCTTGTTACTGTAATACCAAGATAAGTGAATTGGTTGTTAACTACTTTAAAAGGGAGGTCATGGAATATTAATGCTAGTGCTTCTCTGTTGATTGGAAAGAGTTCGCTCTTGTGTAAATTATGTTTATAACCAGAAAGCTGACTAAATTTATTAAGAAGTGAAAACATTGGGGGTAAGGAGGTAGTCGGGTTTGATATAAAAAGTAAAAGATCATCAGCATAAAGGGAAACTTTATGCTCCACACCTCCGCTCCAAATCCCCATCAATTCAGCACAGCTACGAAACACAATCGCCAGTGGCTCGATAGCCAAATCAAAAAGTAAGGGACTTAGAGGGCATCCTTGACAGGTGCAATGTTTAAGGCTGAAAGACTGGGATTGCTGAGAGTTGGTCAAAACAGAAGCAGTAGGACATGAATATAACAATTTAATCCATGTAATAAAACTTTGTCCAAAATCAAATTTTTCTAAAACCGCAAAAAGGTAATTCCATTCCACATGATCGAACGCTTTCAGGAAATAACACATTCAGGAGTCCCAATTGAGGGTGAATATAATATATTAAATAAGTGCTGTATATTAAAAAAGGGAAGGCGATTTTTAATAAAACCAATTTTGATCTTCAGAAATAATAGAAGGTACAATGTTCTCTAATCTACGAGCCAAAACTTTAGCCAAAATTTTAACATCGACATTTAACAAAGAAATCGGCCTATACGAAGAACAGTCTGTTGGATCTTTACCTTTTTTGGCTAAAAGGTAAAAGGTCATACCTCGTTAAATGATGCTGGCAATTTGCTGTGTTTAAACGAATCAGATAGAACTAAAAATAATTGAGACAGAAGCAGTGAAGAAAATGATTTATAAAATTCTACAGAAAAGCCATCAGGTCCAGGAGATTTACCCGACTGCAATGCAGAGATGGCAGATGATATTTCCTCTAGTGATAATGGCTTATTGAGTTTCGCTTTAAAGTCAGAGGAGAGCGAAAGAATATTAAAACTGTTTAAAAAATGCTCGATAGAGATACTATCATTTAAAGATTCAGATGTATAAAATTGGGAATAATAGTTCTTAAATGTATCATTAATATCAGAATGATTCGAAGTAATGTTCCTATTTCCCATTCAAATTTTTGTAATTTGTTGTTTAGCTTTAGAGCATCTTAGCTGGTTAACTAAAAATTTACCGGACTTATCACCATGAATATAAAATTGACTCTTACTTTCAAGAAGTTGGCGTTCAACTGGCTGAGTGTAAATGAGGTCAAACTCATTTTGAAGTTCTTCTCACTTTTTATACAGTTCGGGATCTTTGGTCTGGGCATATAATTGGTCTGTTGCTTTAATTTGACTAAAGCAGATTTACCTGTGAGTCTTGGAACAGAGGAGGATCAATCGAATACTGGATCAAACCAACAGTTAAAATCACCGCCCAATATGAGGGAATATAAACTCACGTCAGGCAATAAAGAGAAAAAAAACAATCAAAAAAGTCCACATCATTTGAGTTGGGAGCATAGAGGTTAGCCAAGACCAGCCTATTATTATACAGTTTCCCAGAGAAAATAATAAAATGACCATTTGTATCCGATACTTTGTTGTGAAGCTCAAAGGGAACATTCTGATTAATAAGGATTGAAATCCCCCCTGGCTTTAGCCGAAGAAGCAGAATGGAAGTGCTATCCCACCCAGCTAGACATAAGGCGAGAGTTATCAGAAATACGAATATGTGTTTCTTGCAAAAAAGCAATGTCAGCTTTGAGCTGCTTAAGATGTGAAAACACCTTCCTTCTTTTTACAGGATGGTTCAATCCCTTAACATTCCAGCTTCTAAGATTCACTGTGATTTCAAAAAACATCAAGGGTAGTAGGCACAAAGATCCAAATAACAGCTCTGGGGCAAAAGTATAAGACATGAAAATCAGGACAAAAAAAAGTCCTGAGTAACAAAGAATAACTAAGGGTTGTATAAATAGTGTTGGCACTGGGGAACCATCCCCTCCCTCTAATCCCAAAGCAAGAAAGCTACCAAAGAACAGCAGAAAGCTTTTCAGAAAAAAAATTACCTCTAAACCCAACTTCCAGTTTCTGAATATATTCATAAGCTCTGTTTAATTAACAGTTCGTAAAAAAAGAAAACTTATGCACTACGAATTAAAATTGTACATAAAGAAAAAAAGAAACAGTACCATCAAAGAGTATTAGACTTAACTCACCCAAGTAATAATCCAGAGTACCATACCGGCAAAAAACTATCAACAAGAATTCAGTAATTAAAAATTTAATTGAAAAAGAGAACAGGGAAATTCCAGTTAAACAGGGAAGCCTAGGTAATTTCTGAGATGCACAGTTCTGGTTACCTTTCAAAAGGAATGCTGTCATTAAACTGAGAGGGTATAAAACAGATTTACAGGGACATTACCAGGACTGGAGGGTTTGGTTTACAAGGAGAGGCTGGGACTTTCCCTGGAGCTGAGGAGGCTGCCTGAGGAAGTTTAAAGGAATAATGGATACACACAGGCAAGTGGGACAAGCTCATTGAAGCAAGTTGGTCAGGATGAATGAATTTGGCCGAACAGCCTCCCTGACCTCCTTAAATTACTCTAATTTCACTCACCCCGTCCTCATCTGGATCCAGTTGTTGCTGCAGCCTTCCTCACATCCGTTTCCACTGGCTATTTTCCTCTTTCTTTCTATTTTTGTTGCTGGCTTTCGGGCTCAAACATCGACTGTCTGCAACTCCCTCCACACATGCTGCTTGAGCCGCTGAGATCCTCCAGAATTTTAGTGTGTTGATCAGGAAAAATCCGCTCGCCACCCGGTGGAAAAACCTCGGGAAGATGCTGGTTGTCCATCCGCTGTGTCTGGGTAAAACCCCGGGAAAGGGTCCTGTCGGCCACCCGACTGAGCCTGAGGCCCAGCGGCCTCTCCCCCGGTCCCGGGGCCGCGCTGCCCGAGTCTCCCCCCGATCCCTGGGGACTCTCTAATTCTCTGCTTCTCCCCCCAGTCTCTGTCACCCTGGATGTGGAAACGGCGAATCCGCGGCTCCAGGTGTCTGAGGATCGGAAGAGTGTGAGAGCGACCCGGACCCGGAGGGATCTCCCTGACACCGGGAAGAGGTTCACAGACCGGGCTTGTGTGCTGGGATCGGAGGGATTCACATCGGGGAGACATTACTGGGAGGTGGAGGTGACGGGGAATCGGCGCTGGAGTCTGGGAGTCGCCGCAGAGTCTGTGGAGAGGAAGGGATGGGTCAGACGGAGTCCGGAGACCGGATTCTGGATCATCGGGCGGTTTGATGACGAGATGTGGGTCCACACCTCCCCTGAGTCCCGTCTCCCTGCCGGTCCCATCCCCGGGAGGGTGGGAGTTTATCTCAGTTACCAGTCCGGGACAGTTTCATTTTACAACGCGGAGACCAAGTCCCATCTCCACACCTTCACTGGGAATAAATTCACGGAGAAACTTTATCCTTTCTTCGAGACTGTGTATCCAAACGAGTGGCTGAGAATCTGCTCCGGTTCCGCTCCGGGTTTGTAAACGGGTCGGGTCCCGGGACCGGCGTCAGGAGTAAGTCAATGTAAATATAAATGTGCGGATAGTGAAATAAACACGATGTGAGAATTATCGATCCATTAATTTTAACTGGTTCCCCGCATCCGTCAACGGAACAGAAACACTGCGGATTCAGCAGCAGCCGCGGGCGGCAGATCCTGAGCTCCCCGGCTCCCCCGGGTGCTAAAGTCCACCGGGACTGACCGGGTAACGGGGACAAGTGGTGGTGGTGCTGACTGGAAGAGGGAGGTCAGGGTGAATCTTAGGGGACGGGACAGGCGCCGGTGGTAACACACAAAGTGCCAAAGAATCGGTACAGAAAGGTGGAAGGAAGGGGGAGTAAAAGCTGACAGCTGATCCGGATGAGGGAGGGGTGGAGTGTGGAAATGTGTCAGAAGCCGGGAGGGGAGAGGTGGTGGAGACAAAGATGATGGAATCTGGTCGGAGAGGAAAGTGGAGACTGGAATAAAGGGAGGGAGCTGGGGAGGAGTGTGTGGGGGACGGGAAGATGGAGAGGGTGGGAAAGAAAATGGCCACACGCTTCCTGTGGGATTATCATTGTGGAATTGGGTTCCTATTCCCTTAATCTTCCTGGTGGCCTCTAGGATGTGATCTGTGAAGTGAGTTCTGTTGTCCTGATTCATGTCGTTTGTAAGTACAACATTCTTGTCCGATCTGGGAACACATGGTTCCTTTCTCAAAGTCCAAAGCGTTTTGGATTTGCAATGGACCAGCACCAATTTTGCCGACAATTTAGATACTGCTTATTGGCTTGGATTGAGAGCATATGCAGTTTAATTTACAAACTTTTCCAGTGCTGATGTCATGTTAATCAGTTCCTGTGCTGCTTTACCGGCTCCCTAGGGAAGTGTTACATTCTCCAGGGACAAGAGACTCACGGATAGGTACATGGAGCTGAGGAAAATCGAGGGCTGTGGGTAAGCCTCGGTAGTTCTAAGGTAAGGACATGTTCGGCACAGCTTTGTGGGCCGAAGGGCCTGTATTGTGCTGTAGGTTTTCTATATTTCTATGTAACACCAAGTCCTTTTTACTCTGGGGTTATTGTCTTACAGAGGTATACACCGTCCTCTGAAACACTGGTTGGTTCCAAGTTTACATCCCCATCCCCCAGTGACATTCTGCCCATCCGATAAGGGGATGAAGGGGTCTATGTTTCTCAGTCCCGTCATCATTGTACCAGAAATACCCTGGGCTGACGGCTCGGACCAATTAAAGTCACAGTTCATCTCTGTTTCAGTGAAGGACACATCCATTTCTACATGTGCCGGGACAGCCGTACACACCCAGCAGCTTGAGAGTTCGTGGCAGGGAAAGGACATGATCTAATCCAACTGCCGTGGTTAGGCACCATCTTACAGTGAGAGGTGTGAATCCATGACGGTTTGTCTCTTACCTTGATGGCTGTGTTAGTGACCAGCAAAAACTGAAATGGCCCTTCAAATCGAGGTTCCAAACAGTTCTTTCTTTTAAATGTCCGCAGCAACACGTACTCTCTGGGTTCAATGTCGTGGCATTTAAGGCCCACACGACTGGTTTCTGATTTTCTTTGACCTGTTGATGATATTTAGTGATGCTGCCCGGGTCTCATTTCTCTGGTAGCTTTAGCAGTTGACCAAACGCTCTCGTAGTGCAGCCCACATCTGAGGCCAACTGATGCACAGAAAGATCCCAGGTAGCCACCACAGGCTGTCCCCAGCCCGGCTACAAAGGAAGGAGGGTTGGGCAGGGGGAAAGCAACCCCATCCCGTAAAATCCCAGAGCTACAGAAACACCAACTGAAGCTCCAAAGACCTCATCCCTGGGAGAGGAAGGATCTTCAAATTCTTGACCCACACTGGGAAATCCTGTCTTACATCATTACAGCTCCTTGTGTGGGTTCGGTCTATTAACACACGACTGTAATTCTATCCCATTGCCTTCTCATTTGTAATCTTGACTTCCTTCGATACCAAATGCTGTAAATGTGTTCTTCACTCTCTGACAGACAGATTCAAGTCAGCTGCTAACCAGGTTTCTTTTCAAAGCCTTTTACTGCCGTACTCCAGGGTGATCACTCTGATGCCTGGCCCATTTTGTCTCCCCTGGGCCCGGTGACTTGACCAGCTCAGTGGGGCAATCTCGGGGATGACCACATTGACAAGAATCTGAAGTTACGTCCAGTCCAGAGGGGGTGAGGAAGGCTGATGTCCTCCCTTCAACATCAGTCGTGAATTTAAAGTTAACAAATAGCTTTGCCTGTCACACGTACATCGAAACATACAGTGAAATGGGTCGTTGTGCGTCAATCACCACCGCAGTCTGAGGATTGTCCTGGGCGCTGGACACACTTCTGGTACCAACATAGCATGCCCGAAACTTACTAACCCCAACCTACACATCTTTGGAATGTGGGAGGAAACCGGAGCATCCGGAGGAAAATCACGCAGTCACAGGAAGAAAATGCAAACTTACAGACTGCAGTGGGAATTGACCCTGGGTCACTGGCGCTGTAATAGCGTTACGCTAACTGCTGGGCTGCCGTGACACCCGAATTGGATGGGTTTTTACAACAATCCTGTAAAAATGTCACCGTCACTGATGCTAGTGTTTAAGGCTAGATTTACTTGATATTTCAAGTTATACCCTGAGTCGTTGGTGATGAGGTTCGAACTCTTGTGACAGTTTTAATTAGCCAGACCCATTTTTTCCCCGGACTGGGGAATCGAGAACTGATGTATAAAGTGAGAAGGAAAAGATATGACAGGAATTTTCACACAGAGGCTGGTCAGCCATAGGAAGTATTTCCCGGGGCAGCAACAGCTAATAGGAGGGAGCATAATGTTAAGAGATTGGACGAAAGTATAGGGGGTTGTCAGAGGTAGATTTTTACACAGAGAGTGGCGAGTGCGTGGAACGCTTTGTATGGGTGGTGGTAAAGCAGAAACAAAAGGTTGTAACTGGTCGTTAACTTGCAAAATGTTGTCAGCTGAAGTCGCTCGTTTTGACCTTCTCAAGGGCAGTCGATGGGCAGTAAATGTTGTTCCTGCTGCCGATGCCTACATTCCGGACACAATAAATTCTTGCGCCTGTTCCCAGCAATTACATTTTGTTTCTGCTCTTCCTGCAGTACCGGTTTTCAGCAGCAGGCGGCGATCCTGCACCGTGAAACTGACCTTTGGGCCGCTCGCCATCCCCGCCCTCTGGTTGAAAGCGGTACTGCAATACACTGAATTTCATCCCAGTAGATCGTGGAAAAAATGAAAAATAAATACACAAATACTGTTGTAATGTGAGCATTATAAAAATAAGTAATACTAATTAGGGTAATGGTAATATAACAATACTCCCAATGCTCAAAGTTGTTTGTAAAGAGAAATTGTTTCCGGGTTGCGGGGGTTTAGTTCCGTTCTTTCTGCGCACTGCAGTCGATCAGACCGGAAGTAAAACCCTGCAACCCGGAAGCAACCTCTTTTTTAAATTACATTTTTATTGAATACGTACAAAAACACTAAACATATGCTAAAGGGAATCACACATAAGCAGCAACAAGTATATAACTATCAACTTTAAATATACAAATAAACAAGAAAATCCACTGTAAATACTGTTGGACAGAAGGAACTATATCTGAAAGGAGTCAGAAGACAGAAACATTTACAGAAATTACTTAACCGGAAACGTTGATAAATTTGTACACTCTACAGCTTTCTGGTTATGGGAGGTTTTCAGAGCATTAACGTATAGTTTGAAGTGACATAAAAAATATAAATGTAAGTTTCTTATTGCTGTATTTGCATTTATGGATATAACATTTGCTGTAAATTAACAAAAGATTCATGATAAAGAAATGATCCCTATGAGATTTGGTATTATTATTAAACCCAAATAAGACATTTTCAAAGCAAAAAGTAAAATCCACATTAATATATTGATATATAAATTGACAACATCAACCCGAAATGTTTTAACATATTCACAATCCCAATACAGATTAATTAAATCCTCTGGATATAAACCACAAAAAGAACAGTTAGTTTCAATATCAGAATTAAACTTGTCAAATAAACATTGGTTGGATAATATCTTTGTATAATTTTAAATGAAATTTCTTTAATTTTATTCCTCAATAAGAATTTATTAAATAAGCCCCAAATACTCCTCCACCTCAGATTCCAAAAGCGACTATTCGAAAAACAAGCAGCCATAGGAATAGAAGTAATGTCTTTTTGAAACAGACTTCTAAGACCTCTATAATTTTTTTTTAAAGACGAAGGAAAACAAATCTTTCCTACAGCTCTACTGGATGGATCCAAGCTGGGTAATTCAAACATCAAATATGATGCATTTCTAAACAACGTAATTACACCAGAGGGAATTGCATCCATAACAACAGCAAATTCTTTTGGAGTCACAGGAGATTCAAAGGTGGATAAAAACTCAGTGTAACTCAATAAAGTACCACTTGAAATAAATAACTGTTTAACTAACAAAATATTATCAAACCAATCTTTATGAAACAAAGATTCATTCTTATAAGTTATGTTGTGGTTATTCCAGATAAAGTAACTATAAGGAGAAAAATTGTGTTTGTAAATCAAAGACCAAGATAAAAGCATCTGTTTCTGAAACAGATAATCGGAGAGGAACTTTGTCTATTTTGTAATTACATAAAAGAAAAAATTTCAATCCACCAACCTGGGAAAAGACAAAAGAAGGAATACAATTCCGTATCGAAGTAGGATTACGTAAAAATTGCTTAATCCAAATAATTTTAGAAGTGTTATTAAGACTCTCAGAATCAAGAAAATTTAGACCCCCTTGTCATAACTATTCATGTGAGCAGATTGTTTATATAATGAACTTTGTTTTTCCATAAAAAGTTAAACAACATGGTGTCTATCATTTTACAGATTTTTTTTATCGATGTATAAGGGGAGAGTTATATATACAAGCCTAGAAAGACCTTCTGCTTTACAAAGCAAAACCTGGTCTTACAAAGATAAGTACATAAGTAGATTGAGTACAGTCTTTAAGAAGAAACAATTCACATTTGTGAATATTTCAACAGAGGCCTGAGGCTTTGGAATAAAACAGAAATACAGTTTAAAGCCAATGAGATTTCTGAAGTATCATTTAAGAAGAGAGTCGTATCGTCTGCAACCTGACTAATCAAAAAATTGGAATTTGCACAGGAAATGCTTTTCAGAGGACTAGACTCGATGGAATAGGTGTGCAGCTGAGCACATAAAAGGAATAAATAAGGTGAGATAGGACGACCTTGTCTCACCCCCCTATTCACATCAAACCTCGGTGAAGCCCCCAACTTCAACTTTATAGAACTAATTGCAGACATCCCACCTCTGCCGGAAGTTCTGGGAGTCTCCCGCATATTAATAGTGGCTCCCTGATGCCTGCAGATTATATCCAGTGTCCCGGAAACCAATTTTTTGAGAGCGAGCAAGCGAGAGAGAGAGCGTGAGAGAGACCACGAGAGCAAGAGAGAGAGAGACCACGAGAGCGAGCGCGAGAGAGACCACGAGAGCGAGCGCGAGAGAGACCACGAGAGCGAGCGCGAGAGAGACCACGAGAGCGAGCGCGAGAGACCACGAGAGCGAGCGCGAGAGAGACCACGAGAGCGAGCGCGAGAGAGACCACGAGAGCGAGCGCGAGAGAGACCACGAGAGCGAGCGCGAGAGAGACCACGAGAGCGAGCGCGAGAGAGACCACGAGAGCGAGCGCGAGAGAGAGCAAGAGCGAGCACGTGCCATGGCAGAGTGTTCCAAAATAAGAAAATATAAAACGTACGTCACCCTGGACTACACTAAAGTGTACCCCTGCCTAATGGGGGTCAAAATAATGACAGTGTTGCTCGCGGCACTGTTTGCAACAGTGACTTTTCTATTGCCCATGGTGGGTTAAAATGTAAGACACGTTGAGGTGAGTTTAACATTGTCATTCGTTCATTAGCATAGTTAACGTTATTTAAACTAGCTGGCTAGCTGCTAAGGAGCTACTTTATATTGCAGACATCCCACCTCTCCCGGAAGTTCCGGGAGTCTCCCGCAAATTGATGGTGCTACCTTCCTGAAATGAGTTTTTGCAGGGTGGGATGTCTGTATTAGCGTTTGTGCACAAAGCCTTAACAGCCTTACAAAATAATGGACTAAATCCAATTTTACCAAGAGCAGAGAAGATAAACTGATGCTCAATAGTATCAAAATCTTTGTAGAAATCTAAAAACAGTATAAAACTGTTGTAGCGTGGATGAAATAGCCGGAGAGACAGAGTCACTGGTGGATACAAAGCAGCTTCTTTATTCCACACATCAAGGTACAGCAGGCATCTACGGACGGAGACGCTTTCGGGAGAAAGCTCTGCTAGCCCGATGTGGGCTCGATATTTATATGCTAAACACAAAGGCAATCGCTACTTGAAAAGTTATAGACAGTGCATAGACAATGCTTCCTATTGAAGCTACATACAAAATATCACCCCACCTACCTCCATCCTTTCCTTCTGACGCCAACATGTCTCTGTTGGTATCCACAGCCTTTAAGAATGCAATTAAATCCACAATCCATTTATTTGGCATTTTACGTGCCAACATAGAAGACAATTAATATTTATAATGTATAGATAATACTGTCTTCGAAACTACAGCATCTGGTCAAACTACGGCGCCAGAAGCATCTGGTATTCACACGTTTTTAGGAAGCGCATTGTTGTGGACTCAATCCACAGTACTTGGTCAAATAGAAGTCTGGTGGCCAAAGTCATTTGAGTGTGAACAAATCATCTACCCAAAAAAAACTCACTCTAACAGTTCCTCCTATTGACCCTCCTGGACAAAATTCAATTTGTATCAGGAAAGGCCAACCTAGGAGCATCTGCTCAAATAAGGCAGCAAAAATGCCGTCTTGAAATCCACCTCCCGCCCCCACAATCTTATGTGCCTCTATCTATCCTGGCATTACCTAATCGCTACCTACCAAACGTTCAGCAGTGAGGCTGTTCCAAGTCTTTAGAAAAGCGGCTCCTTTCGTGTGCCTGTCGCTCTCCCCGCAGGCTGACTGCAGCTTAATTCCACTCCTTTGTCTTCAGCGCTTTATCCTCTGGTCACTGAAACTCTCCTTCCAGGAGCACCCACAGGCTCTCTCATCGATGTACAGGAAGGGGTTGGGGTGGCCTCTACGTAAACGTCTGCAAGGACCTCTCCCCGGTGGCACCCCCTTCCGAACTGTCCGGTTGATCACTGGCTCAACTGCTGAAAAGGGCTCAGCTCCTCAGACTCGGGGCGACTGCTTTCAGACACCATGTGCAGTCTGAAATGCCATCGAAGTGGTGCAACTTGCCGTCTCTGCTTTAACTCAAAAAATCCCTCCCCAACTATTTCCCAATAAATTTCTGTACTATGCTATAAAATTAATCATCTACCTTCAGCAACCAGCCTTCTTTACAGAGTACCATCATCATCACACTTTAGCAGGCTATTCATGGTTTTCCAACACATTCTCAGTGTCTTCTGCCACACACTCGGCGTTTTCTGCCTTTGCGTTCCCTCTGGGTATGTTTTCATCAGCTGTGGTTAGGTCTGGCATGGCCGGCTGGTGTTCCTCTCTTAGGTTCTCTGTAATTACATGGTTACTGGGTACACTTGATCCCCCACTCTGTCTGTAGGATCAACAAGAGGGAGAGTTGTATGCTTTAACCTGAGTCCAGTGTTTCCACTGGCTGCCTCACCGAGTCTGTACACAGACACACGTATCATTGGTTAAGAGTAGCGTCTGTGGTCCTATCCACCTGGGGGCAAACCCTGGCCTTTCTGGCAGCACCCTCACCATAACTTGGTCGCCGGGCTGTGGAAGAACTATCCCCTTTCCCTCTGGATCTCTCTGATCAGCGATTCGCTGTTGTTGTTTTGCTCCGTCCTTTAATACTTTTAAGTTGGTTACAAAGGTCTTTCACATATTGGGTCGTTCCATCCTTCTAAGCCCCAGGTTCCCCACAACCCTTAATTACCCCATAGGGGAGTCACACTGCTTGCCCCATCAATAGTTCGTAGGGGCTGAGACTCAACGTGCGGTTCAGAGTTGCACGCAATCTCATCAGGATTCCTGGTGATACATCCACCCATGTCTTTCCTGTCTCAGCTATAGCTTTGGCTAACACATTCTTGATTGTTCGGGTCATCCTTTCTACCATCCCTGATCTCTGGGGGTGGTACGGTACATGGAACCGTTGTCCAATCCCTAAAAGTCGGCACATTTCCTTCATCACTTTCCCCGTGAAATGTGCTCCATGATCTGAATCCACCTGGACTGGGGTTCCCCAGCTTGGGAGGATTTCCTGAACTAGGATCCATGCAGCGGTGCAGTCCCTTGTTGGGAAAGCCTCTACCCACCGGGTGAAGTGATCCTTAATTATTAGACAGTAGCTTTTCCTCCTGCTTTTTAGCAGGGGCCCTGTGAAGTCTATCTGGATGTTTCCCCAGGGTCCCCTCGGCTGAGGCTGATTTGCCAGCTGCAGCTTTCTGCCCTTACCAGGGTTATGCTGGGCACAAATGATACAACGGCGGCAGAATTTCTCAACATCCCTGCCCACCACCAGTCCTGCTGGAGGGTTGTGATCATGCTCTGCCTTCCCTCATGCATCACCCCATGATATAACTTTAGTAGTATCTGTCTAATACAGGGTGGGGCCACCGTGACTCTTTCCTCCCCGTGTGTCACCACCCATCTGATCCCTCCTTTGCTCCTTTTCTCCTCCATTTTTCCGTCTCTTCTGCCTCTACCTCTTCATATAATTTTACTAAACTGTCTTCTGTCGTTTCCTCCTGCACACTTGCAATCTCAATTGCCTCTTGTTCCCCTGCTGCTTTATTCGCAGTAATGTCTGCCCTCGGAGGAACTGGGAAAACTTTATGTTCTGGAATGGCCGCAGTCTCTCTGAGTATCCCCTGTTGTTTCTGTTCCTTCGCTATATTCTGAACAGCGGTCCGTGTGTCAGTTTGTATAGGGACCTGCTGAGGGGGTTTATACAGACCCTCCTCTATTTTAACTGGGTCTATCTTTACTGGCTCACAATCTTGCTTGTGTATTCTGTTGGTTGTGCGCGTTCGCTGCCCCCTGACTCGTCCATATTATTTCTCTCTTTCCTGAATCTATAACAGCTCCTGCTTCCCTTAGAATGTCTATTCCAAGAATCATGCCCTCATTATTTGGACATACCCAGAAATACACTGGAATCTGCACTCCCCCGATTTCTAGTATTTGCTTCTCGCTTCTTTCTGCTTTTACTGTTTTCCCTCCTACACCCCTGCTATAACGGGCCTTTCCTGTTGTTGGTAAGGGTGAATCTGTTATCGATACCAATGCCCCTGTGTCCACTAACATATTGCATTTTTGTCCCCCTAATAATACTGTTGTGTACATCCGTGAGTCACCAGCGCTGGCAGTGGAGCTGCCATATCTTTTTCTACCTCAAGAGGCGCCGTTACTAACCCTTTGATCTGATCAACAGTCAGACTGGTTGCTGATGGGGTGAGTGACTGGGTGTCTGCCATGACCTTCGCCTGGGTTTTCACCCTCCCTTTTGGACACTGTCTCCAGCCATGTCCTGATAGGCCACAGCTGTAGCATATCAACTCCTTCACTGTCTTATACCTGGTCCGGCAGTCCTTTGCTATGTGCCCTGGCTGCCGGCAAGCAAAACAAACTCTCCGGGACATCACAGCAGCTGCATCCACTATACCTACTTTACGATTTCTCTTGCCTTTCCTTTGGTCTATCTCACTGGCCCACAAAACTATCGCAGAGTAGGTGGACACTACTGTTATGCCTAAATCTAAAACTTCCTGGTGGGCTGAGCTCAGGCCTTCCTTCAGCATTTTCTGGAAGACTGGGTCGTCCCTCCCTGGATTTTCCAACCCTGAATACTTCTCATATGCTCAATATTTATATTCTGCATAATCCATGGCTGTCTGGTCAGCTTTTTGAATCACTGCCATTATCGTTCCCCAGCTACTCTCGCCTCCCCCCAGCTGCTGCCTCACTTCCCCTGTAAAAGAGCGATATCTTTCTTCATTACTGGCGCTCCCGGTAGTTGCCCACGTACCATCCCGCGCCCCCTGGGCCCTCCTGTCACACATATTCCTCGGGCACTTCGCTTTCACTAACACGTGTGTATCTTTAGGGTGCATATGGTGAATTTCAACCATTTCCTCGAGCTTGCGCCAGAATTCTGAATTCCCACAGGCGATTTTAAGTGAGAGCAACTCGGACAAAATGCTCTGTTTCTCTCCGGGGGTGAAGGGCTCATGAATAGTCGTAATCAAGGTCAAAGGCTGGCTGGGATCATCAGGGTTCTCAACCTGACGTTGCCTGACTTCAACAGGTGCCATTCTAGTTGATCTATCTGGGTAAAACCTCTCCCTGAGATATCTCCATAGTAATACCCACACCACGCAAAATATATAAAAGACGGGTAACAGTTAAACAGTACATACTTAGGGCTTTACTCTTTGGAGAGAAGGAGGATGAGAGGAGACATGATAGAGGTGTACAAGATAATTAGAGGAATAGATAGAGTGGATAGCCAGTGCCTCTTCCCCAGGGCACCACTGCTCAATACAAGAGGACATGGCTTTAAGGTAAGGGGTGGGAAGTTCAAGGGGGATATTAGAGGAAGGTTTTTTTACTCAGAGTGGTTGGTGAGTGGAATACACTGCCTGAGTCAGTGGTGGAGGCAGATACACGAGAGAAGTTTAAGAGACTACTAGACAGGTATATGGAGGAATTTAAGGTGGGGGGTTATATGGGAGGCAGGGTCTGAGGGTCGGCACAACATTGTGGGCCGTAGGGCCTGTACTGTGCTGCACTATTCTATGTTCTATGTACAACCGCAGAGTATGTATTCCACAATTTGCCACTTTTGACTACCCAAACTCATGATGTCCGCTGTATTCCCTTGCATCACACTTGCAAACACATACACTAAAATGCAGCTCCCGAACAAGGATACGCGCCCCCAATTCGGCGTCTCGAACCGTACCGTCGGTTACCACCTTTCGCAACTGGTGGTCCAAGTCTCACCAAGTTAACCAAGTTAACATGCAATGATTCCTCACTTATATAAACACACATGCAAACACACACCCTACTTTTATATCTACCAGCTCAGCTCTCCACGTCAGTGACACTTCATGTTCCCGATCACCACCCACCGAACAGATCCAAGTGTGAGTGTTATTTTAGAAAAATACCAACTTAGACTGCTAGGATCGCTGGCCACACGACAGGTCACGAAGTATCCCACTCCTGACACCAAATGTTGTAGCGTGGATGAAATCACCGGAGAGACAGAGTCACTGGCAGATACAAAGCAGCTTCTTTATTCGACACATGGTACAGCAGGCATCTACAGACGGAGATGCTTTCGGGAGAAAGGTCTGCTAGCCCAATGTGGGCTTGATATTTATGGGCTGAACACAAAGGCAATCGCTATTTAAAAAGTTATAGACAATGCATAGACAATGCTTCCTTTTGAAGCTACATACAAAATATCACCCCACCTAACTCCAACCTTTCCTTCCGACGCCAACCTGTCTGGGTTGGTATCCACAACCTTTAAGAATGCAATTAAATCCACAATCCATTTATTTGGCATTTTACGTGCTAACATAGAAGACAATTAATATTTATAATGTATAGATAATACTGTCTTCAAAACTACAGCATCTGGTCAAACTACGGCGCCAGAAGCATCTGGTATTCACACCGTTTTAGGAAGCGCATTGTTGTGGACTCAATCCACAGTACTTTGTCAAATAGAAGTCTGGTGGCCAAAGTCATTTAACTGTAAACAAATCATCTACCCAAAAAACTCACTTTAACAAAAACTATCATTTTGAACAAGATGAGAATAATCAATAAGATCTAAAACTAATCTGACATTATTGGAGATATGACGACCCTTCATGAAACCTGACTGTGTTTCATCAATAGTAAATGGTAAAACTGCTTTCATTCTGTTAGCAAAGATTTGGGCCAGAACTTTACAATCACTATTGAGAAGGCAACTAGGACGCCAATTATCGATAAATAATTTATCTTTTCTTGGTTTAGGAATTAAAGTGTTAAAAGAAGTGAGAAGAAATTCTTTATCAATACATTCTAAAAACAATTTTAGTAAAAAGGGAGCTAGGGTGTCCAAAAACATCTAATAAATTCTGCAGTCAGACCGTCCACACCCAGTGACTTATTCTTCTTTTTAAATTTGAAATGGCAGCCTTAACCTCTCCCAAGGTAATAAGAGCATCACACAGGTCTTTCCGATCATTGGACAGGTTCCTAAGAATATTAATATCATTCATGAAATGTAGTGTAGATGCTTCACAATATTGAGCTACACAGTTTACTGTAAAATGCAGAACAATATTTTGCTTTTTTTTTGTAGAGTCCTCTGTAATCTCACCATCAATATTAAGCTGATGAATGGAATTGAATTGGGCACGCTGCTTTTCTAAACGAAAGAAATAAGCTGTACTTTGTTCACCCTCTTCCAGCCATTGTTTTCTAGATCTCACATATGCACCTTCTGCCTTTATAAGATAAAGATGGTTTAACTTATCCTTTAACAAAGAGCAATCTCTCTTTACAAACAGCTTTCTGTAGCAGCAGTATTGCTATATTACCATTATCCTAATTTGTATTAACTTATCTTTATAATGCTCACATTACAACACTCTAAATTCCAACATTCCCCAAATGTAAATAACTGGGAAACAACAAAACAGTGGTGTCATTATCTTGTGTACCTCTGAAACTTATACTAGTGTCTCAGTAACAGTTTACCAATACAAAACACCTGAAAAACGGGGCAGATTCAACATTCAGTCTTACAAAGGAAACTGTCTATTCAAATATTCAATCTGTCAGGAGGTTTGTGAGGGCACTGTGCTGCAACAGATAAAAATTACAAAATCTAAGTACTGGAGCTGTCTTACTGACAGACTGTCTCATACTGGCTGTCTGTAGTTGTGAGCCAAATTTCAGGGAACGAGCAGAAAGTATTCAGCCCCAGTCGTCACACTGAGTGCAACAGTCAATTTTTATTCATTTATTTTTCGTGTTCAAATAAAATTAAATAATGAAACATAGAATCAAAGGTGTTGTAATGTGAGCATTATAAAAATAAGTAATACTAATTAAGATAATGGTAATATAGCAGTACTCCCGCTATGGAAAGCTGTTTGTAAAGAGAGGTTGTTTCCGGGTTGCAGGGTTTTTCTTCCCGTCTTTTCTGCCTGGTGAGCATGCGTGCGATTAAACAATTTAGTAAATCGATCTTGCCTTTCACTAAGGCCAAGGTAGGGGATCTTGGGCTTAAAAAGTTTGGCGACCACTAAACTAGAGATTAAGAAGGAGGTTGTGCTGGAGCTTTTGAAAAGTATTAAGTTAGGTAAGTCACCGGGACTGGATGAGATATACCCCAAGCTATTGTGGGAAGTGAGGGAGGAGATTACTGAGCCTCTTGTGATGATTTTTGCGTCATCAATAGGGATGGAAGTAGTACCGGATGATTGCAGGGTTGCAAATGTTGTTCCTTTGTTCAAGAAAGGGAGTTGAGATAACCCAGGAAATGATACACCAGTAAGTCTGACCAGTGATGGGGAAGTTGTTGGAGAAGATCCTGAGAGGCAGGATTTATGAGCGTTTGAAGAGATATAATCTAATTAGGGATAGTCAGCATGGCTTTGTCAAAGACAGGTTGTGCCTTACGAGCCTGATGAATTCTTTGAGGATGTAACAAACACATTGATGAAGGTAGAGCAGTGGATGTAGTGTATATGGATTTCAGTAAGGCATTTGATCAGATTCCCCATGCGAGGCTCCTTCAGAAAGTCAGGAGGCATGGGATCCAAGGAGACCTTGCTTTGTGGAACCAGAATTGGCTTGCCCACAGAAGGCAAAGGGTGGTTGTAGATGATTCGTTTTCTGCATGGAGGTCAGTGACCAGCGGTGTTCTGCAGGGATGTGTTCTGGGACCCCTCCTCTTTGTGATTCTTGTAAATGACCTGGATAAAGTGTCACCCGGTTTGGATATGGCCCAAGGCTGAAAGCAGACAGGCAGCAAAGTGTTGCTGTTCTGTGTCCCAGTCTCGACAAGCACTGTGACGGAATGAATGGAGTTAAATGCTATCACAATGCAATAATAATTAGCTGCCACATGCATATTCACAAGCACAATTGTCGTATCTGCTGATCTGCCGAGTCCATGGTTGTGACAGGGCCCCCCCTCTCTAGGCGCAGCCCCTGAGGCACCACAGTCCTGTGTCCGGTGGAAGTCCCGGATCAGTGACTTGTCCAAGATGTCCTTCACCGTTCTTCTGGGCCATACCCTTCACAGTCCACAAGGTACTGGACCTTACCACGTACCAGGCGAGATGCCAAGAGGTGCCGCACTCCAAGATGACAGGGGAACTATCTACCAGGCGGGGAGGAGGGGTGACTGGGGCCAGGGCAGAGGTAGTAACCGGCTTGAGCTGGGAAACATGGAATACTGTGTGGATCTTCAGCGATGCTGGTGGACACAATCTATAGGACACCTTGCTGACAGCCTTTTCCACTACAAATGGTCCCACGTAGCATGGCGACAATATCTGGCTCTCGATTTCAGGGGAAGATCCCTTGATGCCAACCAGATCTCCAGCCCTGGCTTGAATGGTCTTACCTGTCAACAGAGCTGATCAGCCTGCCAGGAATGTTGTTTCTGGGCGCACAGCAGAGAAGCCCTGGCTCGTCTCCGGGTGTGCTTTTAGCGCCGGATCAGCCGTTCAGCAGCAGGAGCTCCTACGTCAATCTCCTGTCGCAACCATCGATTCAGCGCAGCAATAGATACAGAAATTGCGCTTGTGAATATGCACACATCAGCTAATTGTGATTTCATTTTGATAGTATTTAACTCCATTCCTTCTGTCGCAGTGCTTGTTGAGATTTGCTGTCACCCGGTTTGGATATGGCCCAAGTGTGGAGTGAGAGACACTGACGTGGGTCGATAGTTCACAGACTTTAATGTGAACAGTGTTGAGGGGAAAAGAGAACAATAAAAGCTCAGCTAAATAGGGCCGTTAACTAAAACTCTCAATTGGAAATCGAAGCCTACACTACGGCTGAAAGGAACAACTCAATATGAAAGGAATACTGCTAATCTTCAGAGTCAGTTCACTCGACAGTCCAATTTCTCAGGCAAGGCCGAAAGCAGACAGGCAGCGAAGCGTTACCGTGCTGTGTCCCAAGTCTCAACAAGCACTGCGACGGAACGAATGGAGTTAAATACTATCACAATGAAATAATAATTAGATGACACATGCGTATTGACAAGCGCAATTGCCGTATGAGGCTATCATACGAAATATGAAACAATCAGGCAGGAACTTGGAAGCAGAAATTGGAAACAGATGTTCTCAGAAACGTATGGAAGAAATGTGGCAAATGTTCAGGGGATATTTGCAGGCGGTTCTGCATAGGTACGTTCCAATGAGTAAGGGAAAGGATGGTAGGGTATAGGAACCATGGTGTACAAAGCCTGTTGTAAATCTAGTCCAGAAGAAAAGAAGAGCTTACGAAAGGTTCAAAAAAAAAAAAAACAGGTAATGATAGACATCTGGAAGATTATAAGGCTAGCAGGAAGGAGCTTAAGAATGAAGTTAGGAGAGCCAGAAGGGGCCATGAGAAGGCCTTGGCAGACAGGATTAAGGAAAACCCCAAGGCATTCTACAAGTATGTAAAGAGCAAGAGGATAAGACGTGAGAGAATAGGAAGTGTGACAGTGGAAAAAGTGTCTATGGAACCGGAGGAGATAGTAGAGGTAGTTAATGAACAGTTTGCTTCAGTATTCACTACAGAAAAGGATCTTGGCGATTGTAGGGTTGACTTACAGCAGACTGAAAAGCTTGAGCATGTAGATATTAAGGAACAGGATGTGCTGGAGCTTTTGGAAAGCACCAAGTTGGATAAGTCACTGGGACCAGACGGGATGTACCCCAGGCTACTGTGGGAAGTGAGGGTGGAGATAGCTGTGCCTCTGGAAATGACCTTTGCATCATCAATGGGGACGGGAGAGGTTCTGGAGGATTGGAGAGTTGTGGATGTTGTTCCCTTATTCAAGAAAGGGAGCTGAGATAGCCCAAGAAATTACAGTTTTCAGTGGTTGGTAAGTTGATGGAGAAGATCCCGAGAGGCAGGATTTACGAACATTCGGAGAGTCATGATATGATTAGGAATAGTCAGCATAGTTTTGTCAAAGGCTGGTCTTGGCTTACGAGCCTGATTGATTTTTCTGAGGCTGTGACTAAGCACACTGATGAAGGTAGAGCAGTTGATGCCATGTATATGGATTTCAACAAGGCATTTGATAAGGTACCCCATGCAAGGCTTATTAAAAAAGTAAGGAGGCATGGGATCCAAGGGGACATTGCTTTGTGGATCAGGAAATGGCTTGCCCATGGAAGGCAAAGAGTGGTTGTAGACGGGTCATATTCTGCATGGAGAACTGTGACCAGTGGTGTGCCTCAGGGATCTGTTCTGGGACCCTTCTCTTCATGACTTTTATTAATGACCTGAATGAGGAAGTGGAGGGATGGGTTAGTAAGTTTGCTGATGACACAAATGTTGGGGGTGTTGTGGATAGTGTGGAGGGCTGTCCGAGGTGACAGCAGGACATTGATAGGATACAAAACTGGGCTGAGAAGTGGCAGATGGAGTTCAACCCAGGTAAGTGTGAGGTGGTTCATTTTGGTAGGTCAAATATGATGGCAGAATATAGTATTAATGGTAAGACTCTTGGCAGTGTGGAGGATCAGAGGGATCCTGGGGTCTGAGTCCATCGGACACTCAAAGCTGCTGCACAGGTTGACTTTGTGGTTAAGAAGGCATACGGTGCATTGGCCTTCATCAAGCGTGGGATTGAGTTTAAAAGTTGAGACGTAATGTTGCAGCTATATCGGACCCTGGTCAGACCCCATTTGGAGTACTATGCTCAGTTCTGGTCGCCTCGCTACAGGAAGGATGTGGAGACCATAGAATGGGCGCAGAGGAGATTTACAAGGATGTTGCCTGGATTGGGGAGCATGCCTTATGAGAATAGGTAGAGTGAACTCGGCCTTTTCTGCTTGGGGCGACACAGGATGAGAGGTGACCTGATGGAGGTGTACAAGATGATGAGAGGCATTGATCGTGTGGATAGTGAGAGGCTTTTTCCCGGGGCTGAAATGGCTAGCACGATGTGACAGTTTTCAGGTGCTTGGAAATGGGTACCAAGGGGATGTCAGGGGTAAGTTTTTCCACACACAGAGCGTTGGGGGCATGAAATGAACTTCTAGCGGCAGTGCTGGAAGCTGATACAACAGGGTTTTTTTTTTAGAGCCTCTTGGATGGGTACATGGAGCTAAGAAAATAGAGGGCTATGCACTAGGGAAATTCTAGGCAGTCTCTAGAGTAGGTTACATGGTCAGAATAACACTGTAGGCTGAAGGGCCTGTAATATGCTGAAAATTTCTATGTTCTATGTATGTAATAGTTGCATTCTATTGCTGAAGTTAACAAATTTCAGGACATAAACCTGATTTTGATACTGCTGCTGGCAAACAATAAATTCTATGTTACACTGTCAGTCAGCGATAATAAGCCTGATTCTGACTCACTGGATATCTCCCTTTTACTGGAAATTGAAAATGAAGCTGAAAGCAACAATGAGGATGAAAGCTGTACATTGACCTTTATTACAAGAGGATTTGAATCCGGGTCGAACTTAAACTACATTAGTGTAATTATGAAAAAATTACATAATTCCAACATGTTTTCTGATGGGATAATGAGGAAGAGGGTTCCTCACATCAGAGCAGGACTGCACAGGGGTGAAGTCAGGAAGTTTCCCTGCAGCTGTAACTGAGTAATTCCAGTGCGTCCGACATCTCACAATGTCATGTTGCCTCCGGTTCGACCTTTTTATTGTGAAGGTAGTTTGCATGCAGTTTAAATTATTTAAATAAGAGATCATCAAGAATTATATTTAACTACTTTTCACTTCCTGCCCAACACGTCTATCTATACCCCGGCCCCTTCTGTCCTCCCTCAGTTCAGTCTATCCGCTGGTCTGAAGAACATCAGGAAGAGAAGCAAGAGGCCATTCAGCCCCTCACACCTGCTTTCCTGTTAAATAACATCAACATCTCTTCCCTGAGCTGATGTGATTTTCACGATTCCTCTTCTTATTGAGGAATCTAACCATCTCTCCTGAACATACTGACTCTCTAAACATCCACAGTCCCCACAGCACCCCCAGCTCGAAATGTTCACCTGTTTGGTGAATTAATTTATTATCATTGGAATAGTCGTCCCCTCACTGTGACCCCTCCTTCTAGATGTCCCAGAAACCAGAAACATCAGCCCTTCCCCTTCCCTGTGAAGTCAGGAGAAAGTCTGTAAGATTCAGTTTGATGGCTAGATGTTCTTCGAAACTGTGGTTTGTGTGATTTGTCACAGACAGTCCCACAAAAGTTGAAAGTTCACACTCTCCACACACACACACACACCTGGGCTGAGGCACAGAGAAACTACCCACTGAAACCTCCTCACTTTCCCCAGCCTCCCCTCTAACGCTCTAAACCTTGATCCTCCCTCTGACAGTTCCCTACCCCTCAATCACCATTCAGCCTCCCTTAGACCCTCTCTCCCACATTCCACATCCTGCTTCTTCCTCCTGCATTCCCCACACAGACCCTCACTCCCACTCCACCCTCTGAGCCTCAGCACTCCCCCTCCTCTCCACATCCTCCCTCAGCCCACCTCCATACACTCCTCAACCCCAGTCCTTTCCACTCACTCACTCTCCAGCCTTGTGGACCCGATTCCATTTGCAAAAAGGCCCCCACTGGGGAGAGAAGGATCAAAGGTCTTCACACACTCCTCCCAGTGTGGGTTTCTCTCTGCCCCTCTGACTCTCAGATTTCCAGTGCCTCACTCTCTCCATCTGGGACTGTGCAACACAGGATTCTGATAGCATATTGTTATCAAAATGATTTCAATGGAAGGTCTGGACTGACAGCTCAGTGTTCTGGAGTACAGGTGCTACAGGCGTGATAGAAATGGAGGTAAGAGAGGATGGGGTAATGATGTTGGATACAGAGAGCTTCACCACAGAACTCAGAGGAATATTCCTGGGGGGATGTGCAGTGAGGCTAAAGTGGTAGAGAAATAAAAATGGGGGGAGGGGGGGTGTGAACACAGTAGCAATTTTCACTGCAGTACTTCAAGCCATAAAGCTGGGAGTGCATCCAGTGAGACTCTATTGGTAGAAGTTATCAATAAAAAGAGGATAACTACTATTTGGGGATTTAATTGTGGGACCCAAAAATCACTGATAATTGTGAGAGCCTAATTGTAGAGAGATTGCAGATTACTGTAAGAATGTTAAAATTGCAATAAGAGGTGATTTCCACATCTTTAATATTGACTGGGACAGCGATTGTGCTGAGGGATTTGACAGGGCACAATTTATAAAATGTGTTCCTAAAAGTTTTGACAACATCTATGTAGATGACCCAACTAAAGGAGGAATTCCCTTTCACCACCTCACAGTAACTGAGGCTGAGAAAATGGTTAATGCGTCAGCGGAGAGACTTCGCTCCAGTGAGCATCTTTCTATTTGTTTTGAAATAATTATGGAAAAACTGGACGATTGAGAAACATGCATCTCCCTGGAAAGCTGAGAACTCTTAGACTCTCTTTCTCTGTCCCTGATAGAGTTTATGCCCCTTTCCTGTTTCTGACTTCCACCCACACTGACACAATAGACCATCCCTCCATGACTTCCTCCTTTTCTGTAGCCGTGATGCTATCACTAATTAGCAATGCCACACCCCCACCTTTTTTGCCTCCCTCTCTGTTCTTTTTGAAACATCTAAAGCCCGGCACACACAACAGCTCCTGAGATATCTAAGCCTTTGAAATGGCCACCACGCCATAGTTCCACGTATTGATCCACGCTCTAAGTTCATCCGCCTTGTTTATGATACATCTTGCATTAAAAGAGACACGTCTCAAGCTATCAGGCTGAGTGTATCTTTGCTCTAACATCTGCCTATCCTACTTCACAAGCTCCCTGCAAGCTGTCTCTGCCCGTGCTCCAACTTCTCCATGCTCTGCCTCTTCACTTCGCTTTCCACTCCCCTGCAAATCTACTTTAAACCCTCCCCCAATACTATTTATATAAATTACTATAAATTGCACACTGCACATTCAGACGGGGATGTAACATAAAGATTTTTACTCCTCACGTATATGAAGGATGTAAATAATAAAGTCAATTCAATACACAATAGTATAGAAAAAAATTGATTATTTAAACAGTCACTTTAGTTCAATCAGAGTGGCCAGTGTTGCTAAACTGAGATGGGGACTGGTGTTCTGACGATGGTCCAAGAACAGAATGGTTCAGGTGAAGTAGCTCTTCCTGAACCTGGTGGTGTGGAACTGAAGATTTCTTACCTCCTGCTCGATATTAGCCGTGAGAAGATGGCACTGCCCAGGTAATGGATGTTGCCTTCTTGAGGCCTCCTGTAGATAGTACTGACGGTGGGGAGTGAGGTGTCTGTGATGTTTTGGACTGAGTTCATCTGCATTCTGAATTATGCTAAATCATATTCCAAGGCGCACTAAATTCCACCGCTTCGAGAACTGGTTAATATTCACAGAATTTATCCACCAACTGCATGATGCAGGATTTAGGGAGGTAATGGGTAGGGTGGAGTGCATAGAGATGGGACGATTGGGGGAGTTTTGCGGTGGTTGACAGGTTGGGGTGCTGGGTATCTCCCTTTGCATTAAGGATCATAGAATAGTACTGCACATCACAGGCCCTTCGACCCACAATGTTGTGCCAACCCTCAAACCCTGCCTTCCATATAACACCCCACCTTAAATTCCTTCATATACCTGTCTAGTAGTTCTTAAACTTCACTAGTGTATCTGCCTCCACCACTGACTCAGGCAGTACATTCCATGTACCAACCACTCTCGGAGTAAAAAACATTCCTCCAATATCCCCCTTGAACTTCCCATCCCTTATCTTGTATTGAGCAGTGGTGCCCTGGGGAAGAGGCGCAGGCTATCCACTCTATCTATTCCTCTTAATATCTTGTATACCTCTATCATGTCCTCTCTCATCCTCCTTCTCTCCAAAGAGTAAAGCCCCAGCTCCCTTAATCTCTGATCATAATGCATACTCTCTAAACCAGGCAGCATCCTGGTAAATCTCCTCTGTACCCTTTCCAGTGCTTCCACATCCTTCCTATAGTGAGGCGACCAGAAATGGACACAGTACTCCAAGTGTGGCCTAGCCAGAGTTTTATAGAGCTGCACCATTACATCGCGACTCTTAAACTCTATCCCTGAACTTATGGAAGCTAACACCCCATAAGCTTTCTTAACCACCCTATCTACTTGTGAGGCAACTTTTAGGGCTCTGTGGACATGTACCCGCAGATCCCTCTGCTCTTCCACACTACCAAGTATCCTGCCATTTACTTTGTACTCTGCCTTGGAGTTTGTTCTTCCAAAGTGTACCACCTCACACTTCTCCAGGTTGAACTCCATCTGCCACTTCTCAGCCCACTTCTGTATCCTATCAATGTCTCTCTGCAATCTTCGACAATCCTCTACACTATCTACAACACCACCAACCTTTGTGTCATCTGCAAACTTGCCAACCCACCCTTCTACCCCCACATCCAGGTCGTTAATAAAAATCATGAAAAGTAGAGGCCCCAGAACAGATCCTTGTGGGACACCACTAGTCACAATCCTTCAATCCAAATGTACTCCCTCCACCACGACCCTCTGCCTTCTGCAGGCAAGCCAATTCTGAATCCACCTGGCCAAACTTCCCTGGATCCCATGCCTTCTGACTTTCTGAATAAGTCTACCGTGTGGAACCTTGTCAAATGCCTTACTAAAATCCATATAGATCACATCCACTGCACTACCCTCATCTATATGCCTGGTCACCTCAAGGAACTCTATCAGGCTAGTTAGACACGATCTGCCCTTCACAAAGCCATGCTGACTGTCCCTTATCAGACCATGGTTCTCCAAATGCCCAGAGATCATATCTCTAAGAATCTTTTCCAATAGCTTTCCCACTACAGACATAAGGTTCACTGATCTATAATTACCCAGACTATCCCTACTGCCTGTTTTGAACAGGGGGACAACATTCGCCTCCCTCCAATCCTCCGGTACCATTCCCATGGACAACAAGGACATAAAGATCCTAGCCAGAGGCTCAGCAATCTCTTCCCTCGCCTCATGGAGCAGCCTGGGGAACATTCTGTCAGGCCCCGGGGACTTATCCGTCCTAATGTATTTTAACAACTCCAACACCATCTCAGTGATGGCCACAATATCATACCAGCCAATCTGTAGCTGTACGACAAGATCATCCATCTTATTCCTTATGCTGCGTGCATTTAAGTATAACATCTTAAGACCAGTATTGGTACTTTTTGCTTTGATTTCACTGCAGCTTTATTGCACTGCAACTCAGCCCAATGGCTACAAATTTGCCCCATCACCTGCCTGTCTTTCCTGACATCTTTACTGCTCACTATCTTAGATTTATTTTTGTTTTCCCCTTCCTCCGCTCTGTCATTCTGGTTCCCATCCCCCTGCCAAATTAGTTTAAACCCTCCCTAACAGCTCTATTAAACTTTCCCGCAAGGATATTGGTCCCCTTCGGGTTCAGGTGTAACCTGTCCTTTTTGAACAGGTCATACTTCCCCCAGAAGAGATCCCAATGATCCAAGAATCTGAAGCCCTGCCCCCTGCACCAATCTCTCAGCCACGCATTCATCTGCCTGATCCTACAATTCTTGCCCTTGCTGGCACGTGGCACAGAGATTACTACCCTGGAGGTCCTGCTTCTCAGCTTCCTTCCTAACTCCCAGAAATCTCTCTTCAGGACCCCCTCCTTTGTCCTATGTCATTGGTACCAACATGTACCAAGACAACCGGCTGCTCACCCTCCCCCTTCAGAATATTCTGGACCCGATCCCAGACATCCCGTATCCTGGCACCTGGGAGGCAACACACCATGCGGGTATCTCTATCAGGTTCACAGAATCTCCTGTCCCTTCCCCTGGCTATGGAATTCCCTATGACTACCGCATTCCTCTTCTCCCTCCTTCCCTCCTGCACAACAGCGCCAGGCTCAGTGCCAGAGACCCGGTCACTGTGGGTGTCCCCTGTCAGGTCATCCCCCTCAACAGCATCTAGAACAAGATATTTGTTGCTGAGGGGGACAGCCACAGGTGTGCTCTCCACTATCCGGGCATTTCTCTTCCCTGTCTTGACAGTGACCCAGTTTTATGACCCCTGTAGCCTAGGCATGACAACCTCCCTGTAGCTCCTGTCTATCACCTCTTCACTTTCCCTGATAAGCAGTAAGTCATCAAGCTGCAGCTCCAGATCCCTAAAACGGGCTGGATGTGACGAGTGTGTCAACTGTGTTCATGAAACGTTCCTCAATCAATATATAGAGGTTGCAACTAGAGATTGTGTGTTAGGGAAAAAGACAAAGCAGGAGAAAGAAGTGTGTGGAGGGGAACACTTTTGATCGAGTGATCATAATTCCATTATTCAAGATTGAAAGATTCAAGATTCAAGAAAGTTTACTGTCATTCTAACCATACATCAGCTCTGCAGGGCAGAATGAGACAGCGTTTCTCAGGAGCAGTGCAATCATAACATAACAAACACAAACTAAATAATAAACATAAAAATAAATAGTAGAACACAACAGCCACATGTCAGTTAAAATCAAGTTATAAGTGTCCAGTGCAAGTTAAAGTGCTGTTTAGTAGCCCTGTGGTTTTAGTTTTGATGCTCCTGTAACGTTTGCCTGATGGCAGAAGAACAAACAGTTCATGGAGAGGGTGTGAGGGGTCTTTAATGATGTACCGTGTCTTCTGGAGGCATCGACTCTGAAAGAGGTCTTGGACAGAAGGTAGGGAGACCCCAATAACCTTCTCTGCTCCCCTCACCACCCTCTGCAAGGCTTTTTCGTCGACAGCACTGTAGCTGGAGTACCAGGTTGTGATGCAACAGGTCAGCACACTCTCAACCACGCCTCTGTAGAATGTAGTTAAGATGTTAGTGGGGAGTGATGCTTGTTTAAGCTTCCTCGGAAAGTGAAATTCCTACTGGGCCCGTTTCACAATCCCAGTGGTGTTCCTGGACCAGGTGAGATTGTCCGAGATCTGCACCCCAAGGAACTTGATGTTTTCCACTCTCTCCACTGTGGAGCCGCTGATGCTGAGGAGTGTGTGCTCAGGCTGAGACCATCTGAAATCGACCATCATCTCCTTGATTTTGGTGACATTAAGCATCAAGTTGTTATCCCTGCACCAGCTCTCTAGGTGTTTGACCTCCTTCCTGTACATTGTTTCATCATTTTTCCTGATGAGCCCCACCACTGTGGTATCACTGCAAATTTAATGATCAGGTTCTCCTTGAATCTGGCTGCACAGTCATGTGTTAGCAGTGTAAACAGCAATGGGCTAAGCACACAGCCTTGTGGGGATCCAGTGCTCAGTGTGATGGAGTCAGAGATGTTCCTGCCAACACGGACTGACTGTGGTCTCTCTGTCAAGAAATCCAGAATCCAGCGACACATGGCAGTGCTAAGGCCAAGCAGCGACAGTTTCTCCACTAGTCTCTGCGGGATGATGGTATTGAACGCTGAACTGAAATCAATGTACAGGATTCTGGCATAAGTGTCTTTGTTGTCCAAGTGAGAGAGAACTGTGTGCAGTGTGGTGGATATTGCGTCCTTCGTAGAGCGATTTGGACGATAAGCAAACTGTAGAGAATCCAGCAATGAGGGGAGGCTGATTGTGATATGAGGCTTGACAAGCCGTTCAAAACATTTCATCACTATGGGGGTCAGGGCAACGGGACGGTAATCATTCAGACAGGCTACAACTGATTTCTTTGCTACAGGCATGATTGTGGAGGTTTTGAAGCATCTGGGGACAATAGCTTGACTAAGGGAGATGTTCAAAATGTTTGTCAGGACATCTGCTAATACATCAGCACATTCCTTGAGCACACGTCCAGGGATGTTGTCGGGACCTCCCGCTTTTCGTGGGTTGACCCTGGCAAGGGTCCTCCGTGTTTGCTCTGGATTAATGATTGGAGCCGGCTGGTCTGATGGTAAAAAGGGACTGGCTCTCCCCCTTGCTGTAGTGTTTGATTGCTCTAAAGCAGGCAAAGAAATTGTTAAGCCTGTCTGGTAGAGAGGTGTCGCTGTCGTCAGTTTTCTGCCTGATCTTGTAGTCTGTCAGAGCTTTAATTCCCTGCCACATGCGTCTGGTGTCACCTGTGTCACAGAAGTGTCCATGTATTTTGCCCGCGTAGGCCCTTTTCGCTTTCCTGATCCCAAGTGAAAGCGCAGACCTGGCTGAGCGAAATAGTTTCAAGATAGTTCTCATCCTATGCTCCCTAGTCCTAGTCTCACACAACACCAGTGAAAAAATGTCTGCATGCATTTATCCTATCTACACCCCTCTTAATTTTGTAGACATATCAAACTTCCCCTCATTCTCCTACACTCAGTGGAACAAAGTCCTAACCTATTTAACCTTTCCCGGTAACTCAGGTCGGTCCTCAAGCCCCAGCAGCAGCCATGCAAATTTTCCCTGTACTCGTTTTCAATCATATTGATCTTTCCTGTAGGTGAGTGACCAGAACTGCAGATAATACTCCAGACTTGGCCTCACCAATGTCTACAACATAACATTGCAACTCCTGTACTTAATTTATGATTCATGAACACAATATGCCAGAAACTCTTTCCAACCTGTGACACTACTTTCAAGGAATTAAGGATCTGTATTCCTCGATCCCTCTGTTCCTCAGTGCCCTAGTACTCACCATGCAAGTCCTACCCTGGGTTGTCCTTCCAAAGTCACGTTGACTATCCCTAATCAGCCTTCGTCTATCCAAAGACTGAAATATCCTGTCCCTTAGAATAAGTCTCCCACTCCCCATGGCAGACTCAGCTGCCCATAATTTCCTGGTTTATTCCTTGGGTCTTTCTTAAACGATGAAACAATATTAACTCTCCTCAAATTGTCTGGCACCTCCCTTGTGGCTGAGGATGCTTTAAATACCCCCATTAGGATCCCTGCAATGTCTATACTAACATCCCACATGGTCTGAAGGGGGACTTTGTCAAGCCCTGGGTGTTTATTGACCCTAATTCAGCAACCACTTCCTCCTCTGTCAGCTCCATACAGTCCATGATCTCCCTGCTGTTTTGCCTCACTTCTAGAGACTCTGTCCATCTCCTGAGTAAATACAGATGTAAAAAATCCATTCAAGATTTCCCCCATCTCTTTAGGTTCCCTGCACGGATGCCACACTGATCTTCAAGTGGGTCAGTTTTTTCCCGTGCTGTTCTTTTGTTCTTCACATATCTGTAGAAGTCCTTGGGATTCTTTTTCACCCTGTCTGCTGGAGCAACTTCATGGCTTATTTTAGCCTCTTGATTTCCTCTCAAGTGTTTGCTTGCATTTCTGACACTCGAGTACCTGATTTTTTCCTTGCTGCCTGAACCTGTGATTCACCTCCTCCTTCTTCTTAACCGAGCCTCATTTTCCACAAAAACCAAGGTTTCCTAAACCTTTTAGCCATGCCTTTTATTCATATTGGAAAATACAAATTCTGTACTCTTAAAATTTTGAAGGCTTCCCACTTACCAAGCACAGCTTTGACAGAAAACTACTTGACAGATCCTTTTTGATATCAAATTAGCCTTTTACCAATGTTGAATCTCAAACCAAGGATCAGAATTATCTTTCTCCATAATTACCTTGAAACCAATGGAATTATGATCAGTAGATCCAAATCCCTTCACACTCTTCTGTCACCTAATTCTCTGATAGGAGATCCAGTATTGCATTCTCTCTACTTGGGACATCCACATGTTAGAGAAACAATCCTGACACATTTGATGATCTCTGTCCCACTAGGCCCTTTTATGGTGTGTGACTCCCAGACAATATGTAGAAAACTAAAATCACCCACTATCATAAAGTTAAGTTTCTTGCAACTGTCTGTGATCTCTCTATGAATTTGCTCCTCTAAATCCTGCGGACTTTAGGGTGGTCCATAATATAATCCCATTAATATGGTCATACCCTTCTTATTTCTCTGTTCCTCTGCAGTAGACGAGCCCTCCTGTCTGGGCACTGCAGTAACATTTTCCCCTGGTTGGTAATACCAGCTTTCCCCCTTTGTGCTCCATCATATTAACCAATTTTGCTTCCATGTTTAAAAACACGCTAAAACAATGGAACAACGGAACACTGAGTTGCCAGTCGGTGGTCCAATATCAACTCTCACCTCCCTTTTACACTTTATATAACTGAAAAAACTTTTAGCATCCTGTGTTATATTATCGGCTAGTTTTCCCTCATTTTTCATCTCTTCCCTTCTTATAGCTTTCCTATATGCCTTTTGCTGGATTTTACAAGCTTCCCAATCATCCAACTTCCCACCCACTTTTGCTACTTTATACACCCCTCCGTTTGCTTTTCTGCAATCCTTAACTTCCTTTGTCGGCCACGGTTGCCAACCACTGCTGTTTGATGACTACTTCCTCTGTGGGACCTAAATATCCTGTGCCTTGACAACTATTCCCAGAAACCTCAGCCACCTCTGCTCTGCCATCATCCCTGCAAGTACCTTCCTCCAATCCACCGGGGCAAGCTCCCCTTTCATGCCTCTGTAATTCCCTTTGTTCCACTGTGATACTGATACATGTGAGTTGTGATTCTCCCTCTCAAATTACAGTAGGAATTCAAACATATTATGATCACTGCCTCCTAAGTGTTCCTTTACATTAAGCTCCCGAATAAGATCTGAGTTATTACACGATATCAATCTAAGATAGCCTTTCCCTGAGTAGACTCAAGCACAAGCTACTGTAAAAAGCCATCTCAAAGGCAGTCATTAAATTACCTCTCGAGATCTGACACCAATCTGATTTTCCCAATCCCCATGCATATTGAAGTCCCCCATTACAATTGTATCTTTCCTATTATTACACGCTTTTAAAGCAAACCACGATCGAAACATATGAGTAAAAATAACTATAAATAAAAACTAAGATTTACTTTAATGACACACAAGACTACTGGCAATATATTAAACACATTTCCTGTGTCTGTGTCGTTAGAGCAGTTGATGTCCCTCTGTAACGCTTAACAGCCCTCCACACAATCCACAACACCCCCAACCTTTGTGTCATCAGAAAACTTGCTAAGCCATCCCTCCACATCCTGGTCATTTAGAAAAATCATGAAGAGTAAAAGTCCCAGAACAGATCCCTGAGGCACACCACTGGTCACGGATCTCCATGCAGGATATGACCCTTCTACAGACATTCTTTGCCTTCTGTGGGCAAGCCAATTCTGAATCCACAAAGCAATGTCCCCTTGGATCCTATGCCTCCTTACTTTCTCAATAAGCCTTGCATGGGGTACTTTATCAAATACATTGCTGAAATCCATATACCCTACATCTACTGCTCAACCATCATCAATGTGTTTAGTCACATCCTCAAAAATTCTGACAGGCTCATAAGGCAAGACTGACTTTGACAAAGCCAAGCTGACTATTCCTGATCATATTATTCCTCTCCAAATGTTCATAAATCCTGCCTCTCAGGATCTTTTCTATCAAATTATCAACACTTAAGTAAGACTCACTGGTCTATAATTTCCTGGGCTATCTCTACTCCCTTTCTTGAATAAGGGAACAACTTTCACAACCCTCCAATCCTCTGGAAACTCTCCCATCCCCACTGATGATGCAAAGATCATTGCCAGAGGCTCAGCAATCTCCTCCGTTGCCTCCCACAGTAGCCTGGGGTACATCTCGTCCAGTCCTAGTGAATTATCCAACATGATGCTTTTCAAAAGCTCCAGCACATCCTCTTTCTTAATATCTCTATGCTCAAGCTTTTCAGTCTGCTGTATGTCATCCGTACAATCGTC
Organism: Mobula birostris; assembly: GCF_030028105.1. Lineage (NCBI taxonomy): Eukaryota > Metazoa > Chordata > Chondrichthyes > Myliobatiformes > Myliobatidae > Mobula > Mobula birostris. Next base: position 199,350,875 of record NC_092374.1, on the reverse strand, counting down.
AAGATCCTTTTCCATAATGAATACTGATGCAAAGTATTCATTAAGTACCTCTTCTATCTCTTCCGGTTCCATACACACTTTTCCACTGTCACACTGGATTGGTCCTATTCTCTCACGTCTTAAACTCTTGCTCTTCACATACTTGTAGAATGCCTTGGGGTTTTCTTTAATCCTGTCTGCCATGGCCATCTCATGGCCCCTTCTGGCTCTCCTAATTTCATTCTTAAGCTCCTTCCTGCTAGCCTTATAATCTTCTAGATCTCTATCATTGCCTAGCTTTTTGAACCTTTCGTAAGCTTTTCTTTACTCCTTGACTAGATTTACTACAGCCTTTGTACACCACGGTTCCTGTACCACACCATCCTTTCATTCTCTCATTGGAACGCACCCATGCAGAACTCCACATAAATATCCTCTGAACATTTACCATGTTTGAGCCGTACGTTTTCCTGAGAACATCTATTCCCAATTTATGCTTCCAAGTTCCCGCCTGATAGCCTTGTAGTTCCCCTTACTCCATTTAAACGCTTTCCTAACTTGTCTGTTCCTATCCCTCTCCAATGCTACAGTAAAGAAGATAGAATTGGGATCACTATCTCCAAAATCCTCTCCCACTGAGAGATCTGACACCTGACCAGGTACATTTCCCAATACCAGATCAAGTACAGCCTCTCCTCTTGTTGGTTTATCTACGTATTGTGTCAAGAAGTCTTGCTGAACACACCTAATAAACTCCACCCTATCTAGAGCCCTTGCTCTAGGGAGATGCCAATTAATATTTGGGGAAATTTATATCTCCCACCAAAACAAACCTGTTATTATTACACGTTTCCAGAATCTGTCTCCCTATCTGCTCCTTTATGTTCCCATTACTATTGGGTGGTTTATAAAAAAAACACCCAGTAGGGATGCATTGCCTCACCGGAATTATTTAATATCTATTGTGAAATGATTCTCAGAGAAATAGAAGACCCAGATGGGATAAAAATTAGAGGTGTTAACATTAACAATTTAAGATATGCAGACAATACCAGACAATATGCAGACAAGTACTGCAGAAGACCTACAAATCCTCCTGGACAAAGTAGTACAAACAAGTGCAGATTTTGGTCTAACCATTAACTGTAAAAAAACTAAATGTATGGTAATAATCAAAACAGTATGATACTCCCAACTGCCAATTGTACATCTGTAACCAAGAGATTGAACGAAAGACCAGCTTTAATTACATTGGTAGCTTTATCTCACACGATGCTAGAAGTTGAAATAAAAAGAATTGCCATTGCCAAGACCAACTTCCAAAAAATGAAACATATTTTTACCAACAGACACATCTCTATGACAACAAGGCCAGGCTACTAAAATGTCACATCTGGTCAATATTGCTGTATGCTTCCGAAACATGGGTTATAACACCAGAACTCCAAAGAAACTTTGAGGCAACAGAAATGTGGTTTCTTAGAAGAATGCTGAAAATACGGTATAGAGATAGGGTAGCTAATGAGACAGTACTCCAACCTGTCCGTACTGTTACGTAACCGGCAACAATATTAATCGAGACAGGTTTTATAAAAACAACCAAACATTTATTAAACACGTATAAACGATAAGGAGAAAAAAAACCAAAGGAAAACTTTAACCGGAGGTTAACAGGTACGCAGCCGTCCATCAACTCACTCGGATCTGGTTCTTAAATCGTTAAATGCGAAAACAGTTCTTAAAGCGATACAGTCAGATATGGTTCTTAAAGCGAGAACTTCGAAATCCAACAGTTTTACACATTCAATTGGGAAAGACTTCTCTGGAGAAGGATTTCTTCACCGACGCACCTTTACTGCCGGTTCTGTCCTCAGGATTCCCAATGCCGAAAATAAACAGTTTAAATCAACTGACCTTAAATTCCTTTTAGAGAGAGAGAGAGAGAGCGCCTTTGTGCATGAACTCATTGCGCTATTGCAAGAGTTATCTCAATGCAGGTTCTCTTCAACGAAGACTCAACAAGGTCGATCCTCCATTAAACTGCCAAACGATGCCGACTTCTCTCGATCCTTCACTTCGACGAATTCTTCACTCAAATACAGTATCTTGTAAGAGAACGCACCTTCCGTTTTAAAAATGAAACTGCGTCACAAAAACAAACGCGCAACAGAAACGGAGGCACAACACGATCTACCTGGAAATCTACAAACTCAAAAACCCACTGCGTCACCTGAGTCGACCCTCAGTCACGGGGGGGGCGCGCGCGTGCGCGCACATATCATCACGTGACCTCACATCGGCGGGAAAATCACATCAGCTGACCTCCGAAAGACCATTGCAGCATTCTCACAAAAAACCCACGTAACACCTCCCTGCAAAAAAAAATTGGTCTCTTGAAGAACAAAAATTTAACAATTTATACAAAAAAGATACAAAGGTATAAAATTTACAAAATACACAATATGTACAATCTTATCTTTCAGCCCTTTACAAACTAATCTACAGTAGGAGTGTTACAAATGATAAAATATCACTCCAAAAAAAACAACTTTTCATTGTATATTTAACATCTAGACAAACAGTCAGCGATCACTTTATCTTTACCCTTGATATGAGTGATCAAAATATTGTACTCCTGTAACAGTAAACAGGATTATTAAATTGGAGTTTAATTTCCTTAACCCTTTTCCTTAACAGTCACAGTAGCAACTTCTCTCTCACAATACGGTTTTATCATATTTATATGACACAGCTGTATTGTCTTTCTCCTATCTGGGGTTTATACCACATAATCCATCTCATTTACCTTCGATTTAATCTCATAAGGACCATGGAATTTGGCTTGTAATGGGTTTGTTTGCACTGGGAAAAGAACCAACGCCTTATCTCCAGCTTTAAATAACCTCATCCTAGCTTCCTTATCATACCACGTCTTCATCTTCTCTTGAGCTAACCTTAAATTTTCCTTGGCCAAACTACAAGCCTTGTACAATCTGTCTTTAAATTTCAAAACATAATCTAACAAACTAGTGTGTACTTCTTTATTAATCCACTGTTCCTTCAACAAAGCCAAAGGTCCTCGAACTCTATGTTCAAACACATTCAAAAGGACTAAAACCTAATGATTCCTGTACTGCCTCCTTGACTGCAAAAAGTAGTAAATGTATACCTTCATCCTAGTCCTTTTCATTTTCCACACAATATGTCCTAATCATAATTTTTAGTGTAGAATGAAATCTCTCCAAGGCTCCTTGGGATTCTGGTTGATAGGCTGAGGAAATAATCTGCTTTGCTCCCAGTTTGTAAACTATCTGCTGAAACAACCCAGACATAAAATTACTACCTTGATCTGATTGTATTTCCTTAGGCAACCCAAAATAAGTAAAGAATTTTATAAGAGCTTTTGTTACAGTTTTGTCTGTTATATTCCTAAGAGGTACAGCCTCTGGAAACCTAGATGCTGTGCACATAATAGTTAATAAATATTGATGTCCAGTTTTAGTTTTTGTCAAAGGACCTACACAGTCTACAATGATTTTTGAAAATGGCTCACCAAATACAGGAATTGGTTGCAGTGGGGCCACTGGAGTAACCTGATTAGGTTTACTAACAATTTGACATGTATGACATGTTCTACAAAATGTTGCCACATCTTGTCTTAAACTAGGCCAATAAAAATGTTTAGAAACTTTGTTCATAGTTTTCTTTACACCTAAATGACCCAAAGGAATACTGTGAGCCATAGTCAAAATCTCATTTCGGTAAATTTTAGGAACAACAACCTGATTATTAACTTCCCATTCCTCACAAGCAGGAATTGTAGGTAATCTCCACTTTCTCATTAATTCCCCCTTTTCAAAATAATATCCAACTTGGTACTTTTCCAATTTCACTATCTGGAAGAGCTTGTTCTTTTAATTTAACTATCTCAGGATCCCTACCCTGCTCTGCTATCATCTCCTTCCGAGATAAAGACAAATCTTCCTGATCAGACTTACCACCAGAATCCTGATCAAATAAGGTAGGTAAGAAAGTTTCTGATACATCCTCAAAATTCAAATCTTGATCTGAACTGTCACAGGTAACAACCTCTTCCTTTACATCAGTCTTTTTAGCCATAGCTCTTGTTACAACACAGGAAGAATCTGTGTTAGAATCCCTCTGTAGTTCCTCAGAATTTGAATTTATTGTCAAATGCCCTTCAGGAAGAACTTGTCCACCTGCTAAATCATTCCCTAACAAAAGAGAAACATCATTCACAGGTAAACTGGATTGTAATCCTGCTTTAACAACCCTTGTAACTAATCCTGACTTTAAATTTACTCTATGTAAACGTACTGGCATAAGGGCACTCCCTACCCCTCTTATATAATTTACCTCACCAATGTCAGACTTATCACTAAACCTTAACACACTGTCTAATATTAGTGATTGTGAAGCTCCAGTATCTCTAAGTATCCTTATCAGTACTGCATTGGATCCTTCATTCAAGGATACAAATCCTTCTGTTATAAAAGCCTCATATCCCTTCTTAACTTGGTCAGACTCTGACACATCTTCATTAATATTTTCTAAACCCTGTGGTTTTACAGGTTTTGCAATATGCTGCACACAAGCATCTGGGGCCACTTCTTTCTCTTTCCATTTCAATCGGAAGCAGTTAGCCACTACATGTCCAAGTTTCTTACAATAATTACAAATAATACCAAAATGTCTTTCCTTCACATGTCTCCCTTCATCCTTACTTTTCTCACTAACTTCAGATTTAATGTCTGATTTACCTTGACTCTCTGTGCTAGTTTTCCTTTTAAAAATTTTACCTGGAGAAAATTTATTCTTGTGAATTAAAACATACTCATCAGCCAATTTAGCAGTCTCCTGCAATGTAGCAGTGTCCTGTTCATTTAAGTATGTTCTCACTTCAACAGGAATGCTTCTTTTAAATTCCTCCTGCAAAATCAGCTCTTCTAATTTATTATACTCCCCATTCACATTTTTAGAGGAAACCCATCTCTCAAAACACACAGATTTCTCATAGGCAAATTCCACATAAGTTTTTTCCACCGATTTCTTTAAACTTCTAAATCTTTCTCTATATGCTTCCGGAACCATCTCATATGCTTTTAATATATTCTCTTTAACAATATCATAATCCATTGCTTGTTCAGCATTTAAAGCTGTATAAAGCAGCATTTAGTGCTGCTTGCCGGTGGGGGGGGGGGGGCGCAGTTTAAACTAAATTTGCAGGGGGCAGGGATCCAGAATGTGAGAGAGGATAGCAAGATGAAGTATAAAGGACAGGTGGGGATTACACGGTTCCGGAATATTAAGGGTGAAGTAGAGAAAGGTGAGGCAGAACGAGTGATAAGGAGGATACATGTGCAGAGGGATGGTCTGATGGAGCATGGAGTTAAATGTGCAGAAAGAGTAAGTAAATTTAAGAAGGACAACAAAATTCAAGGGGCGTATAGCCCGGTGAGAGTTCGGCGAGCTGGGTTATGCACAATAGGCAGCGATTTAAACAGAGAGAGGAGAAATGGGTTAAAAATTCTATATCTGAATGCGCGAAGTGTCAGAAATAAGGCGGATGAGCTTGAAGCTCAGGTGCGAATGGGTAACTATGATGTTGTTGGGATAACGGAGACATGGCTGCAGGGGGATCAGACCTGGGAATTGAATGTACAGGGGTATACGTGCTATCGAAGGGACAGAAAGGTGGGCAGAGGGGGTGGGGTGGCCCTGTTGGTGAGGAATGAGATTCAGTCCCTTGCAAGGGAGGACATAGAATCAGGAGAAGTAGAGTCGGTGTGGATAGAACTGAGGAACAGTAAGGGCAAAAAGACCCTAATAGGTGTTATCTACAGGCCCCCAAACAGTAGTACGGATATTGGGTACAAGTTGAATAAGGAGTTAACAATGGCATGTGGCAAAGGAAATGTCGCAGTAGTTATGGGAGATTTCAACATGCAGGTGAACTGGGAAAATCAGGTTGGTACTGGACCCCAGGATAGGGAGCTTGTAGAGTGCCTACGGGATGCATTTTTGGAGCAACTTGTACGAGAGCTGACCAGGGATAAGGCTATTCTGGATTTAGTGTTGTGCAATGAACAGGATTTGATAAGTGATCTTGAAGTAAAGGAGCCATTAGGAGGTAGTGACCATAATATGATAAGTTTTTATCTGCAAGTTGAGAGGGAAAAGGGCAGATCAGAAGCATCAGTATTGCAGTTGAACAAAGGAGACTATGGAGCCATGAGGGAGGAGCTGGCCAAAGTTGACTGGTTGGATATCCTAGCAGAAAAGACAGTGGAACAGCAATGGCAGGTATTCTTGGGAATAATGCACAAGGTGCAAAATCAGTTCATCCCCTGGAGAAGGAAGGATTCAAAGGGGGGAAAGTGGCCACAGTGGTTGACAAAGGAAGTCAGAGATAGCATAGCATTAAAAAAGAAGCATAACAGAGCTAAGGTGAGTGGGAAGATGGATGATTGGGAAATTTTTAAGGAGCAACAGAACTTAACTAAAAAGGCAATACGGGGAGAAAAAATGAGGTATGAATGCAAGCTAGCTAGGAATATAAAGGAGAATAGCCAAAGTTTTTTTAGGTATGTGAGGAGAAGGAAGATAGTTAAGAACAATGTTGGGCCCTTGAAGAATGAATTGGGAGAAATTGTTATGGAAAACAGAGAAATGGCAGACAAATTTAATAAGTACTTTGGATCTGTCTTCAATAGGGAAGACAAAAGCAATCTTCCAGATGTATGCATGGGCCAAGGGCATAGGGTAACAGAGGAACTGAAACAGATTGTCATTAGGAAGGAAACGGTGATGATTAGACTGATGGGACTGAAGGCTAACAAATCCTCAGGTCCAGATGGTCTGCATCCTAGGGTACTAAAGGAGGTGGCTCTGGAAATTGCGAATGCATTGGTGATCATTTTCCAATGTTCCTTAGATTCAGGATCAGTTCCTGAGGATTGGCGAATGGCTAATGTTATCCCACTTTTTAAGAAAGGTGGGAGGGAGAAAACAGAGAACTATCACCATGGTAGCCTAACATCAGTAGTGGGGAAGATGCTAGAGTCCATTATTAAAGATGAAATAGCGGCATATCTTGATAGCAGTGATAGGATTGGGCCGAGCCAGCATGGATTTACCAAGGGCAAATCATGCTTGACTAATCTATTGGAGTTTTTCGAGGATGTAACCAGGAAGATAGATGCGGGAGATCCAGTGGATGTGGTGTACCTTGACTTTCAGAAGGCATTTGATAAAGTACCACATAGGAGATTGGTGGGTAAAATCAGAGCTCATGGCATTGGGGGGAGGATATTGACATGGAAAGAAAACTGGTTGGCAGATAGAAAGCAAAGGGTAACAGTGAATGGGTGTTTCTCGGAATGGCAGGTGGTGACTAGTGGGGTGCCACAGGGCTCAGTATTGGGACACAGCTGTTTACGATTTATGTCAATGATTTAGAGGAAGGCATTGTGAATAACATCAGCAAGTTTGCTGATGATACTAAGCTGGATGGCAGTGTGACATGTGATGAGGATGTTAGGAGAATTCAAGGTGACTTGGATAGGCTGGGTGAGTGGGCAGAAACTTGGCAGATGGCATTTAATGTGAATAAGTGTGAGGTTATTCACTTTGGGAGCAAGAACAGGAAGACAGATTATTATCTGAACCATGTGGAGTTAGGTAAGGGAGAAATACAAAGTTATCTAGGAGTATTTGTTCATCAGTCTCTGAAGGTGAATGAGCAAGTGCAGCAGGCAGTGAAGAAGGCTAATGGAATGTTGGCCTTTATTACAAAGGGAATTGAGTACAAGAGCAAGGAAATCCTTTTGCATTTGTACAGGGTCCTGGTGAGACCACACCTGGAGCATTGTATGCAGTTTTGGTCTCCAGGGTTAAGGAAGGACATCCTGGCTGTGGAGGAGGTGCAGCGTAGGTTCACTAGATTAATTCCTGGGATGTCCGGACTGTCTTACGCAGAGAGGTTAGAGAGACTGGGCTTGTACACGCTGGAATTAAGGAGATTGAGGGGGGATCTGATTGAGACATATAAGATTATTAAGGGATTGGACAAGATAGAGGCAGGAAATATGTTCCAGATGCTGGGAGAGTCCAGTACCAGAGGGAATGGTTTAAGAATAAGGGGTAGGTCAGTTAGGACAGAGTTGAGGAGGAACTTCTTCTCCCAGAGAGTTGTGGAGGTGTGGGACGCGCTGCCTCAGAAGGCAGTGGAGGCCAATTCTCTGGATGCTTTCAAGAAGGAGCTAGATAGGTATCTTATGGATAGGGGAATCAAGGGTTATGGGGACAAGGCAGAAACCGGGTATTGATAGTAGATGATCAGCCATGATCTCAGAATGGCGGTGCAGGCTCGAAGGGCCGAATGGTCTACATCTGCACCTATTGTCTATTGTCTATTGTCTATAAACTTGTTGTGCCTTGCCTTTAATTACACTTTGTAACATCACTGGCCATTGGTCCTTCAGCCACTTTAAACTCAGAGCAACTGTTTTGAAATGCTGAAAATATGCATCCAAATCAGCTTCATTAAATTGAGGAGCCAAAACAACCTCACGACTAGCAATAACTTGTTTTGTAGAACCAGAAGACTGATTCCCAGACCTTATTTTCTCCATCTCTAGCTCAAATTTCCTCTGGTTTTCAGCTTCTCTTTCTCTCATTTCCACTTCAAATCTTTCAAACTTTAACTGTTCAAGATGCAACTGCATTTCCAGATTACTCATTGGAAACTTCTCTGAAACCTCCTCCTCAAAACATTCCAAATTAATGCAATGTTTAGCAATTTTCCTTTGTATGAAAGCCTTGGTAGAATTTCTGGTAATTCCTTTAATATCCAATTTCTTAGCAATCTCCAATACCACAGGATTTCTCGCATTCTCTAAAAATTCCGAGTCAGGCGTCTTCAAAAACTCGTCAATATCCATTGTTGCCGAATACAACACACACACCAGTCAAACCAAAAAAAATCAGGTATTCCCTTTTACCAAATCAAAATGGCAATTACCAGCACTTAAACTCAAAATCGGAACATATCCCGGACGAGCCCCCACAAAATTATGTTACGTAGCTGGCAACAATGAATATTAATTGAGACAGGTTTTATAAAAACAACCAAACATTTATTAAACATGTATAAATGATGAGGAGAAAAAAAAAACAAAGGAAAACTTTAACCGGAGGTTAACAGGTACGCAGCCGTTCATCAACCCCACTCGGCTCTGGTTCTTAAAGCATTAAATGCGAAAACAGTTCTTAAAGCGATACAGTCAGATATAGTTCTTAAAGCGATAACTTCAAAAGTCCAACAGTTTTATGCATTCAATTGGGAAAAACTTCTCCGGAGAAGGATTTATTCACCAACGCACCTTTACTGCCGGTTCTGTCCACAGGATTCCCAATGCCGAAAATAAACAGTTTAAATCAACTGACATTAAATTCCTTTTAAAGAGAGAGAGCCTTTGTGCATGAACTCATTGCGCTATTGCAAGAGTTATCTCAATGCAGGTTCTCTTCAACGAACACTCAACAAGGTCGATCTTCCATTAAACTGCCAAACGATGCCGACTTCTCTCGATCCTTCACTCTCCCTTCAAAACTGTCGGAATTGAGTAAATTGGCACTTCCAGCCACAAATTTCCAGTTCCCAATACAATATCTTGTAAGAGAACGCACCTTCCGTTTTAAAAATGAAACTGCGTCACAAAAACAAACACGCAACAGAAACGGAGGCACAACACGATCTACCTGGAAATCTACAAACTCAAAAACCCACTGTGTCACCTGAGTCGACCCTTATATAGTCACAGGTGGGGGAGGGGGCACATGTCATCACGTGACCTCACATTGGCGGGAAAATCACATCAGGTGACCTCCAAAAGACCATTACAGCATTCTCACAAGAAAAAAACAGATCTCCTTGAGCATGTAACAATACAAAAAGATCTTTAATGCGAACATTAAATGAGAGGGAACTTCAATTCCTGGGCCATGTCATCAGAAAGGGAGAAATAGAATGCCTTACATTATAAGGCCGTATGCCTGGGAAACGCGGAAGAGGAAGGAAAAGAAGAAAATATATGGACACTGTGAAAGAACTAACATGTCTAAGTGTGCGAGATATCATTGACGCTGCGTGGGATCATTTGATGTGGAAGCCATGATCACCCAAGAGTGTAACGTGCAAGGCATATGAAGAAGTTATTGACCCCTTCCTTTCCCTAACATCCACCCACACAGACTCCATAGACAACTCCATGACTTCCTCCTTTTTTGCAGCTGTGACACGATCTCTGATCAGCAGTGCCATTCCCCCACCTCCTTTGCCTCTCTCCATTTCCTTTCTGAAACATCTATAGCCTGGCACTCGAAGTAACTATTCCTGCCCCTGAGCCTAAACGGATGCAAGTTCCTGATGGCAAGTTACCAACACACTCTGAAATTTAGCTGAGATGGTTCTCCACTCCGCAGTCCAATGGCCTATGTGAGTGGTTTCCCTGCTCCTTAAAGGCTGCATTGAGGGCTTCCCTGACTGGTGAGAGTTGGCACGATTGTCTCTCATGGGTCCTGTTGAGGCTCAGAACAGCTCCAAGAGGACCGTCAGTCATCCATGGCTGTTGGTATAAGGGCAGCCATTACGAGACCCAGGTGATTTCATTCCTTACACCACCATTGCCTTGTCGACCATTCAACAGCATTCCAACCTCCTCAGTAAATTCAATTCCTGTTCAGCTATTCCTACCTCCCATCATGCTGAAGGGTCTCATGCTGCCTGGCCTGCTGAGTTCCTCCAGCATTATGTGTGTTCTTGGATTTCCAGCATCTGCAGATTTTCTCTCATTTGTGACGTTGTACAATACTCTTGCTGTAGACCTACAATCCACCTTGTTTGTTTTTGTCCGCCATGATACACACCAACGTCCCCTTCCACCCCATAACGATGATCCATTCTGCGTTTTGGAATGGGGAGAGAAGACTTTCAACACAGATAAGAAGGGTAAACCTGAACATATTTTGCTAAATCATCTTAAACCAGCCCATCAAGATTTGGAGAGCATGACCATTAGTGTGTTAACACCACTCCTGGACAAGCCGAAGGCCCTGTTGCTGCACTGACAGAACATAGACCCAGGGCTGGCTGGCTCGTCTGAGGCCCAGACAGGCTCACAAAGCCGCTTGTAGTGAATTATGTGGAGGGGGGGTGCTGTGTAGGGTAATGTAATTGGGACAAATGTACATAACACAGAACAACCAACACTGAGTTGGGGTTTCACTCTCAGAGGCTGGTGTGATGCAATTACATAAAGGTTTCCTTTTTATCGCACTTTGTGTTCAGTGTTTGGAGTACAATAAAGGAGTTGTTACAGCTTTTCTTAAACACAAAATGCCTTCACCATTTTTATTTGTGAAAACCTACAGTGTTCTCTAAAGGCAGAGTGCACTGAGGAAAAGCTTTTGGATGAAAGGTTGACTTTCGGGTGCACAGAACCCAAAATGCGCAGATTTTATAGTGAAGGGCATTTGAACAAGATGTTCCTGCTGTTCACTGCCTGTTTAACATTCCTTTACAGGTATCATATCATTTATATGGCGGGGGGGGAAGACAGAGCGAGAGCGAGAGGTTATTCCTGTCATTTGAGGGAAGCTGTGAGCATCCCCTCCCTCACTCTCCTGAGCACCAATGTTCACCAACCCCACTCCCAATAACCTGAGGAAAACTGTCCTTGGCCTCTCCACACAAGGTGGGAACAAGTTACTGGGCAAAGGAGCACCAGGTTCAGCACTGAGCCCCACCTCACTTTGGAAATGCAGGGAACATTTCTAACCAACAGTAGGTGTTCTCGGTCACCCGGTGTGGACATGGCCCAAGTGCGGAGCGGGAGACACTGGAGCGAGTCGATAGTTCACAGACTTTAATGAGAACAGTGTTAAAGGGAAAAGAAAACAATAAACACGAGGCCAAACAGGGCCGTTAACTAAAACTCTCAAATGGTAAACGAAGCATACACTGCGGCTGTAAAGAACAACTAGTCTTCAGAACCAGTTCACTCGACGGACCAATTTCTCAGGGAAGGCCGAATGCAGGCAGCGAAGCATTGCTGTGTCTGTTCAAGTCTCGTCAAATACTACGATGGAATGAATGGAGTGAAATACTATCACAATGAAGTAATAATTAGCTGACACGTGCATAACACAAGCGCGATGCCATATCCACTGCGCTGCCGAATCCGTGGTTGTGACACTGGCTATCCTCATGATCAATGCTCCTCATCATTTTATACACCTCTATCGGGTCACCTCTCATCCTCCATCGCTCCAAGAGAAAAGACCAAGTTCACCCGACCTATTATCATACGGTACACCATCCAGTCCAGGCAACATCTTGTAAATCTCCTCTGCAATCTCTCAGTAGTACCCACATCCTTTCTGCAGTTAGATGAGGTGAGGTATCCAGTTGACCATCCTACCCAGGATTTCATGCTGAACGGCCTGTTACTGTACTGTTCTGTTCTGTGTTTAATGTTTTAAGTATCTCATCCAGGATCCCACCAACTTCTTCTCCGTTTTTCCACAATGTTTGAGCGTGGACAAGATCATACCCAGGGGATTTGTAAAGCTTTAAGACTGTCAGCATCTTTTGCTTCTGGACATTACTATTGTCATTCCTGCATTCCCCAGCTTGCATGCGTTCATCCACAGTAAACACAGATGAGGAATCAGACCTCTCCCCTATTCCATCGGTCCGACAGAGATGACCACACTGATCATTAAGGGGATCATCTTCTTCCCAAGTTACCCTATAACCAAAGGTATTCTGTCTCCTCTGTCTCTGGGCTGATTTTCTGCACGTTATCACTTTATCCCTTGTACTGCTGAAGGAATTTGCTTGATATAACCTATTCAGGATGAGTCCACAAGTATTTCCAGAACAACCTTGAAACAGATAGAATAATGATTACTGATCCAAACTTGCCCCCCGCACCCCCCCCACTGACACAGTAACTACTTGCCCAGCCTCAGTTCCTGAGGGAAGATCAAATGTGACCCCTTCTCCAGTCCGCGTCTAAATATTGCTAACAAAAGCATTCAATAACTTCAAATTCTACCCTGTCAAATCCCTCTGTTATATCTCCACAGTCAATATTAGGGAAGATGAAGTCGCTGTCTAACATAACCTTAATATTCCAATAGTTATCTGCTATCTCCCTACTTACCGATGCCTCTGATTCTCACTGTTTTGGGGTTCATTGGTAAATACCAGTTAAGTGTGCACTCCCTACTTATAACCTATCTTACTGGCCTTTTCCTCCATGGATATCTCTCTAATTTCTGCAGTGATGCTCCTCCTAATCAACATCATGACACCTCCTCCTCTATACCTCCACCTCTATCACGCCAGTCCCACCAGAACACTGAGCTGCCTGTCCTGTACATCCATTGACCAGATTTCAGTAACGCCTGCAATATCATAAGCCCATGTGCCACAATCCCAGTTGGGGAGAAAGAGACACTGGAAATCTAAGAGTCTGAGGGGAAGAAAGAATTTGACAATGGGAGGAATGTGTGAAGTTCTTTGACCCTTCACTCTCTGATGGGCATCTTTTGGCAAAGGAGTGGGGTTCACCTGGCTGGTGAGTGAGTGAGTGGAAAGGACTTAGGTTGAGAGGTTACATTGAGGTGAGGAGAGACACTGCAGCGAGAGTAAGTGCCGAGGCTCAGAGGACAGAGTGGGAAGGAGTGTTCTGTGAAAGAAATGAAGGAGCAATAAGTCAGGTTCGTAATGAAATGTTCAGGGGAGAGAGGGTCCAATGCATTCTGGGAATAGAAACATACAAACCCTACAGCACGATAAAGGCCCTTCAGCCCACAATGCTGCGCCAAACATGTACTTTAGGAGTTATCTAGGTTTACCCATAGCCCTCTATTTTTCTAAGCTCCATGTACCTATCGAGGACTCTCTTAAAAGACCCTATTGTTTCTACCTCTACCACCGCCACCGGCAGCCCATTCCAGGCACTCACCACCCTCTGCGTACAAAACTTACCCCAGACATCTCCTCTGTACCTACTTCCAAACACCTTAAAACTATGCCCTGTTGTGCTAGCCACTTGAACCCAGAGGAAAAGCTTCTGACTATGCACATGATCAATGCCTCTCATTATCTTGTACATCTCTATCAGGTCACCTCTCATCCTCCATTACTCCAAGGAGAAAAGGCCGAGTTCACTCAACCTATTCTCATAAAGCATGCTCCCCAATCCAGGCAACACCCTTGTAAATCTCCTCTGCACCCTTTCTAAGGTTTCAACGTCCTTCCTGTAGTGAGGCAACCAGAATTGAGCACAGTACTCCAGGTGAGGTCTGAAAAGGGTCTGATATAACTGCAACATTACCTCTCGGCTCTTAAACTCAGTCCTACGATTGATGAAGGCCAATGGACTGTATGCCTTTTTAACCTCAGAGTCAACCTACATTGCAGCTTTGAGTGTCCTATGAACTCAGAGAACAAGATGTCGTGGTCCGGTCTGTGAAGTCCACATTCCGGTTCACGGTCTGGTCCATCGACCCTTGCTCCAGCTTTTCCTGTCTACCCTGTTTCTGTTCTTGTTGAGCTCTAATGGAGGCAGCTGATGCATGCTCATTGGGGCTGGCTGCATAAATACCTTCAGAGACCAGGGTGTGGCTGCTGGATTGTTCTTGACCTTACTCCATGTATCCCTTCCTCTGCCTTCTGCTTCCTCGCCTGAAGCTCTGCCTTGTCTTGCGGGTAACTCTCGCCTCGCCTGAAGTTCTTGTCTCACCCTGCTTTGCCAGAAGCCTTGCCTTGTCCTGCTGGTAACTCTCACCTCATCTCGCCTGCAGTCTTGTCCTGGAGCCACCCTGTATCTAGCTCCATTCCTGTCCCTTGCCTCCGCCGAGGTAAGCCAGGCCGTCTTGCCGTTACCTGCAGTTGGTTCTGTCCCTTCCTGTACCTTGCCTCCATTGGGTGAGCCAGGCCGTATTGCCGGTACCTACAGTTGGTTCTGTCCCTTCCTAACCCTTGCCTCCGTCGGGTAAGCCAGGCTGTCTTGCCATTACCTGCGGTTGGTTCTGTCCCTTGCCTTTGTCGGGTGGTGATCTGCACCCTGCCCAAGAGTACTGCGGCCTGCCCAGGAGTACCGCGCCCTGCCCAGGAGGAGCCTCTAGCCTCCGGCCACCAGCCAAGCCTCTAGCCTCCAGCCTCCCGCCAAGCCTCAAGCCTGAAGACTCCAGCCTCCTGCCTAGCCTCAAGCCTGAAGACTCCATCCTCCTGCCCAGCCTCAAGCCTGAAGACCCCAGCCTCCTGTTTAGCCTCAAGCCTGAAGACTCCAGCCTCCAGCCTAGCCTCAAGCCTGAAGACTCCAGCCTCAAGCCTGAAGACTCCAGCCTCCTGCCAAGCCTCGCCTCAGGTCTCTAGCCTCTAGCCTCAAATCTGAAGACTCCAGCCTCATCCTGCCTGCCAGCCAAACCTCGTCCTTGCCTAGTTCAGGGGTCCGAGCCAGAGGCAAGACCCAAGTACTGGGTCCTTGTCCAGTCTCTGGCTTGGAGTCCAAGCTTGGGCTCCTAGCTCTCTTGTCCAGTCCTGTTCCGGGTTCCCGGTTTTCAATCCATGTCCTTGCACTCACCCTGTATCCTATTCCTGTCCGTTGTACTTCAGTGTCTGTGTCTTGCACTTGGGTCCGTTCCCAGCCACCTCCTTATGGCAGAATGATCCAGCCAACCATGGACCCAGCGACACCGACACTGTTGTTTTCCTCTTGCCACCCGGGGTTCCTTTCTGTTAAATAACCTCCCACCTGCCCGGGTCATCCATAGTCTAGATACCCTGTTTGGTCGCCAGGAGGCTCCCGTAGATGGGGTGGGAGGTACTGTCATGGTCCGGTCCGTGAAGTCCGTATTCCGGTTCATGGTCCGGTCCATCAACCATTGCTCCAGGTTTTCCTGTCTACCCTGTTTCTGTACTTGTTGAGCTCTAATAGAGGCAGCTGATGCTCGTTGGGTCTGGCTGCATAAATACCTTCAGAGACCCAGGCGTGGCTGCTGGATTGTTCTTCTCCTTCCTCCTTGTATCCCTTCCTCTGCCTTTTGTTTCCTCGCCTGAAGCCCTGCCTTGTCTTGCCAGTAACTCTCTCCTCACCTGAAGTTCTCGTCTCGCCTTGCATTGTCTGAAGCCTTGCCTTGTCTTGCTGGTAACTCTCACCTTGTCTCGCCTGCAGTCTTCTCCTGGAGCCACCCTGTATCTAGCTCCATTCCTGTCCCTTGCCTCCGTTGGGTAAGCCAGGCCATATTGCCGTTACCTATGGTTGATTCTGTCCCTTCCTAACCCTTGCCTCCATCAGGTAACCCAGGCCGTCTTGCCGTTACCTGCAGTTGATTCTGTTCGTTGCCTCTGTCGGGTTGTGATCTGCTCCCTGCCCAGGAGTACCGCGCTCTGCCCAGGAGGAGCCTCTAGCCTCCGGCTTCCAGCCAAGCCTCTATCCTCCGGTCTCAGCCAAGCCTCTAGCCTCCAGCCTTGTGACAAGTCTCAAGCCTGAAGACTCCAGCCTCCTGCCAAGGCTCAAGCCTGAAAACTCCAGCCTCCTGCCTATCCTCAAGCCTGAAGACTCCAGCCTTCTGCCAATCCTGAAGCCTGAAGACTCCAGCCTCCAGCCTAGCCTCAAGCATGAAGACTCCAGCCTCAGGCCAAGCTTTGCCTCTGGTCTCTAGCTTCTAGCCTCCAGCCTGAAGACTCCAGCCTTCTGTCTCCTGCCAAGCCTCGCCTCTGGTCTCTAGCCTCAAGCACGAAGACTCCAGCTTCCTGTCAAGCCTGAAGTATGAAGACTTCAGCCTCCTGACAAGCCTCAAGCCTGAGGACTCCAGCCTCCTGCCAAGCCTCAAGCCTGAAGACTCCAGCCTCCTGTCAAGCCTGAAGCCTGAAGTCTCCAGCCACCTGCCAAGCCTCAAGCCTGAGGACTCCAGCCTCCTGCCAAGCCTCGCCTCTGGTCTCTAGTCTCTAGCCTCAAGCCTGAAGACTCCAGCCTCCTGCCTAGCCTCAAGCCTGAAGACTCCAGCTTCCTGCCTAGCCTCAAGCCTGAAGACTGCAGCCTCCTGCTAAGCCTGGCCTCAGATCTCTAGCCTCTAGCTTCAAGCCTGAAGACTCCAGCCTTGTCCTGCCTGCCAGCCAAACCTCGTCCTTACTTAGTTCAGGGGTCCGAGCCAGAGGCAAGTCCAAGGTACTGGGTCCTTGTCCAGTCTGTGGCTCAGAGTCCAGCCCAGGCTCCTAGCTCTCATGTCCAGTCCTGTTCCAGGTTCCCGGTTTTCATCTCCATGTCCTTGCCCTCACCCTGTATCCTATCCACAAAGTTATCCACTTTGGTGGCAAAAATAGGAAAACAGATTATTATCTGACTGGTGGCCGATTAGGAAAAAGGGAGGTGCAATGAGACCTGGGTGTCATTATACACCAGTCATTGAAAGTGGGCATGCAGGTACAGCAGGTGGTGAAAAAGGCGAATGGTATGCTGGCATTTATAGCGAGAGGATTTGAGTACAGGAGCAGGGAGGTACTACTGCAGTTGTACAAGGCCTTGGTGAGACCACACCTGGAGTATTGTATGCAGTTTTGGTCCCCTAATCTGAGGAAAGACATCCTTGCCATAGAGGGAGTACAAAGAAGGTTCACCAGATTGATTCCTGGGATGGCAGGACTATCATATGAAGAAAGACTGGATGAACTGGGCTTGTACTCGTTGGAATTTAGAAGATTGAGGGGGGATCTGATTGAAACGTATAAAATCCTAAAGGGGTTGGACAGGCTAGATGCAGGAAGATTGTTCCCGATATTGGGGAAGTCCAGAATGAGGGGTCACAGTTTGAGGATAAAGAGGAAGCCTTTTAGGACTGAGATTAGGAAAAACTTCTTCACACAGAGAGTGGTGAATCTGTGGAATTCTCTGCCACAGGAAACAGTTGAGGCCAGTTCATTGGCTATATTTAAGAGGGAGTTAGATATGGCCCTTGTGGCTACGGGGATCAGGGGGTATGGAAGGAAGGCTGGGGCGGTGTTCTGAGTTGGATGATCAGCCATGATCATAATAAATGGCGGTGCAGGCTTGAAGGGCTGAATGGCCTACTCCTGCACCTATTTTCTATGTTTCTATGCTTCTATTCCTGTCCCTAGTACTTTAGTGTCTGTGTCTTGCACTTCCCAGCTGTTCCCAGCCACCTCCTTATGACAGAATGATCCAGCCAAGCATGGACCCAGCGACACAGACACTGTCGTTTTCCTCCTGCCACCCGGAGTTTCTTTCTGATAAATACCCTCCCACCTGCCTGGGTCATCCATAGTTTGCATACCCTGTTTGGTCGCCAGGAGGCTCCCATAGAGAGGGTGGGAGGTACTGTCATGGTCCGGTCCATCGACCCTTTCTCCAGGTTTTCCTGTCTACCCTGTTTCCGTTCCTGTTCTCTAATGGAGGCAGCTTATGCTCGTTGGGGCTGGCTGCATAAATACCTTCAGAGACCAGGGTGTGGCTGCTAGATTGTTCTTGTCCTTACTCCTTGTATCCCTTCCTCTGCCTTCTATTTCCGTGCCTGAAACCCTGTCTTGTCTTGCCGGGTAACTCTCCCCTCGCCTGAAGTTCTCGTCTCGCCTTGCATTTCCTGAAGCATTGACCTGTCTTGCTGGTAACTCTCACCTCGTCTCACCTGCAGTCTTGTCCTGGAACCACCCTGTACCTAGCTCCCTTCCTGTCCCTTGCCTCCACCCAGGTAAGCCAGGCCGTCTTGCCATTTCCTGCGGTTGGTTCTGTCCCTTCCTTTCCCTTGCCTCCGTCGGGTAAGCCAGGCCGTATTGCCATTATCTACGGTTGGTTCCGTCGCTTCCTGTCCCTTCCCTCCGTTCGGTAAGTCAGGCCGTATTGCCGTTACCTACAGTTGGCTCTGTCCCTTCCTAACCCTTACCTCCATCGGGTAACCCAGGCCGTCTTGCCGTTACTTGTGGTTGGTTCTGTCCCTTCCTGTCCCTTGCCTCCATCGGGTAAGCCAGACCATATTGCCATTACCTACGGTTGGTTCTGTCCCTTCCAGTCCTTTGACTCCGTTGAGTAAGCCAGGCTGTCTTGCCGTTACCTGACCTTGGTTCTGTTCCTTGTCTTTGTCGGGTGGTGATCCGCTCCCTGCCCAGGAGTACTGCGACCTGCCCAGGAGTACCACGCCATGCCCAGGAGGAGCCTCTAGCCTCCGGCCACCATCCAAGGCTCTAGGCTCCAGCCTTCAGCCAAGCCTCAAGCCTGAAGACTCCAATCTCCTGCCGATCCTCAAGCCTGAAGAGACCAGCCTCTTGCCTCGCCTCAAGCCTGAAGACTCCAGCCTCCTGCCTAGCCTCAAGCCTGAAGACTCCAGCCTCTTGCCTAGCCTAAAGCCTGAAGACTCCAGCCTCCTGCCAAGCCTCGCCTCAGGTCTCTAGCCTTTAGCCTCAAGCCTACAGACTCCACCCTCCTGCCTCCTGCCAAGCCTCGCCTCTGGTCTCTAGCCTCAAGTCTGAAGACTACAACCTCCTGTCGAGCCTCAAGCCTAAAGACTCCACCCTCCTGCCTCTTGCCAAGCCTCGACTCTGGTCTCTAGCCTCAAGCCTGAAGACTCCAGCTTCCTGCCCAGCCTCATGCCTGAAGGCTCCAGCCTCCTGCCTGGCCTCAAGCCTGAAGTCTCCAGCCTCCTGCCCAGCCTCATGCCTGAAGGCTCCAGCCTCCTGCCTAGCCTCAAGCCTGAAGACTGCAGCCTCCTGCCCAGCCTCAAGCCTGAAGACTCCAGCCTCCTGCCAAGCCTCGCCTCAGGTCTCTAGCCTCTAGCCTTAAGCCTGAAGACTCCACCCTCCTGCCTACTGCCAAGCCTCGCCTCTGGTCTCTAGCCTTAAGCCTGTAGACTACAGCCTCCTGTCGAGCCTCAAGCATGAAGACTCCAGTCTCCTGCCTAGCCTCAAGCCTGAAGACTCCAGCCTCCTGCCTAGCCTCAAGCCTAAAGACTCCAGCCTCCTGCCTAGCCTCAAGCCTGAAAACTGCAGCCTCCCGCCAAGCCTCGCCTCAGGTCTCTAGCCTCTAGCCTCAAGCCTGAAGACTCCAGCCTCGTCCTGCCTACCAGAAAGCCTCATCCTTGCCTAGTTCAGGGGTCCGAGCCAGAGGCAAGACCCAGGTACTGGGTCCTTGTCCAGTCTCTGGCTCACAGTCAGGCCCGGGCTCCTAGCTGTCTTGTCCAGTCCTGTTCCGGGTTCCCAGTTCTTTTCTCCATGTCCTTGCCCTCACCCTGTATCCTATTCCTGTCCGTTGTACTTCAGTGTCTGTGTCTTGCACTTGGGTCCGTTCCCAGCCACCTCCTTATGGCAGAACGATCCAGCCAATCATGGACCAAGCAACACAGACACTGTCGTTTTCCTCTTGCCACCCGGGGTTCCTTTCGGATAAATACCCTCCCACCTGCCCGGGTCGTCCATAGTCTGGATACCCTGTTTGGTCGCCAGGAGGCTCCCGTAGAGGGGGTGGGAGGTACTATCATGGTCCGGTCGTGAAGTACGTATTCCGGTTCATGGTCCGGTCCATCGACCCTTGCTCCAGGTTTTCCTGTCTACCCTGTTTCCATTCCTGTTGAGCTCTAATGGAGGCAGCTGATGCTCGTTGGGGCTGGCTGAAGAAATACCTTCAGAGACCAGGGTGTGGCTGCTGGATTGTTCTTGTCTTTACTCCTTCTATTCCTTCCTCTGCCTTCTGTTTCCTCACCTGAAGCCCTGCCTTGTCTTGCCTGTAACTCTCCCCTCGCCTGAAGTTCTCGTCTCGCCTTGCATTGCCTGAGGCCTTGTCTTGTCTTGCTGGTAACTCTCACCTCGTCTCACCTGCAGTCTTGTCCTGGAGCCACCCTGTACTTACCTCCATTCCTGTCCCTTGCCTCCACCCAGGTAAGCCAAGCCTTCTTGCCTTTACCTGCGGTTGGTTCTGTCCCTTCCTGTTCCTTGCCTCCGTCGCATAAGCCAGGCCGTATTGCCATTACCTACAGTTGGCTCTGTCCCTTCCTAACCCTTGCCTCCATCGGGTAACCCAGGCCGTCTTGCTGTTACCTGCGGTTGGTTCTGTCCGTTGCCTCTGTCGGGTGGTGATCCGCTCCCTGCCCAGGAGTACCGCGCCTTGCCCAGGAGGAGCCTTTAGCCTCCGGCTTCCAGCCAAGCTTCTAGCCTCCAGCCTCTAGCCAAGCCTCTAGCCTCCAGCCTCCTGCCAAGCCTCAAGCCTGAAAACTCCAGCCTCCTGCCAAGCCTTGCCTCCGGTCTCTAGCCTCAACCGTGAAGACTCCAGCCTCCTGTCAAACCTGAAACATAAAGACTCCAGCCTCCTGCCAAGCCTCAAGCCTGAAGTCTCTCCAAACCTGAAGCCTGAAGTCTCCAGCCTCCTGCGAAGCTTCAAGCCTGAGGACTCCAGCCTCCTGTCAAGCCTGAAGCCTGAAGACTCCAGCTTCCTGCCTAGCCTCAAGCCTGAAGACTCCAGCCTCCTGCCTAGCCTCGACTGAAGACTCCAGCCTCCTGCCTAGCCTCAAGCCTGAAGATTCCTGCCTCCTGTCAAGCCTCGCCTGAAGTCTCTACGAATCCAGCCTCGTCCTGCCTGCCTGCCAAGCCTCGTCCTTGCCTCGTTCTGTGGTCTGAGCCAGAGACAAGACCCAGGTACTGGGTCCTTGTCCAGTCTCTGGCTCGGACTCCAAGCCAGACTCCTAGCTCTCTTGTCCAGTCCTGTTCCGGGTTCCCGGTTCTCATGTCCATGTCCTTGCCCTCACCCTGTATCCTAGTCCTGTCCCTAGTACTTCAGTGTCTGTGTCTTGCACTTGGGTCCTTTCCCAGCCTCCTCCTTATGGCACAAGATCACTCTGTTCATCCACACTGCCAGGGTTCTTACCATTAATACTACATTTTGTCATCATTTTTGACCTACCTAAGCGAACACCTCACACCTATTGGTTTGACCTCCATCTGCAACTTTTCAGCCCAGTTTTGCATCCTATCAATGTCCCGCTTTGATGTCTGACAGCCCTCTACACCGTCCACAACACTTCCAACCTTTGTGTCATCAGCAAATTTACTAACCCATCCCACCACTTCCTCATCCAGGTCATTTATGAAAATCACAATGAGTAGGAGTACCAGAACAGATCCCTGAGGCACATCACTGGTCCCAGCCTCCATGCAGAATACGACCCATCTACAACCACTCTTTGCTTTCTGTGGGCAAACCGGTTCTGGATCCACAAAACAATGTCCCCTTGGATCCCATGCCTCCTTACTGTCTCAATAAGCCTGACATGGGATACCTTAACAAATACCTTGCTGAAATCCATATGCGCTATATCTATGGCTCTACCTTCATCGATGTGTATGGTCACATCCTCAAAAAAATTCAATCAGACTCTAAGACACGACCTGCCATGCTGACTATTCTTAATCATATTATGCATCTCCAAATGTTCAAAAATCCTCCCTCTCAGGATCTTCTCCATCAAATTAGCCACCATTGTAGTTAGACTCACTGGTCAACAATTTCTTGGGCTATCCCTACTCCCTTTCTTGAAAAAGGGAAGAACCACAACTCTCCAATCCTCCAAAACCTCTCCCGCCCTCATTGATGATGCTAATATCATTGCCTGAGGCTCAGCAATCTCCTCCCTCACTTCCCGTCTGGTCCCGGTGACTATCCAACTTGATGCTTTCCAAAAGCTCCAACACATCCTCTTCCTTAATATCTATATGCTCAAGCTTTTCAGTCCGCTGCAAGTCATCCCTACAATCGCCAAGATCCTTTTCCATAGTAAATACTGAACCAACGTGTTTATTAAGTACCGCTGTCATCTCCTCTGGTTCCATACACTCTTTTCCACTGCCACACTTGATTGGTTCTATTCTCTCATGTCTTATCCTCTTGCTCTTCGCATACTTGTAGAATGCCTTGGGGTTTTCCTTAATCCTGTCTGCCACGGCCTTCTCATGGCCCCTTCTGGATCTCCTAATTTCATTCTTAAACTCCTTCCTGCTAGCCTTATAATCTAGATCTCTATCATTATCTAGTTTTTTGAACCTTTCGTAAAATTTTCTTTTCTTCTTGACTAGATTTACGACAGCCTTTGTACACCATGGTTCCTCTGCCCTACCATCCTTTCCCTGTCTCATTGGAATGTCTCTACGCAGAACCCCACGCAAATATTATCACCTGTCCATCAACAATGGAGATTAAATTGAGTCAGGTTATATAAACAAACAATGGTATTTATTAACCTCTGTTCAAAACATCGAAAAGTAAATGAATGACTAACTTAACCAGAAGTTAAAGTTAGGCGACTATATCGAATAAACAGCCAAACTTATAAACTGTTCTTCAAGAGTTCTCATCCAAGCACAGACTTAAAGTGGTAAATTCAAAAGTCCATGTGATTTATACAGTCATTAAAGAGAGACATCCCCAAAACAACGATTTCTTCGAAGCAATGACGCATCTGTCGATCTCATCCGAGAGATGCCTTGTCCAAAGGAATCATGACGAAATAAAGGAACTGACCTTTTGACTGGAGGGTGGTCACTGCACAAACCTTCCCGCCCTGGCAGGGGTTTTACTCAAAATATGCTGCCACAATTCCCGAACAAAGATTCCCAGGAAGCTGAACAACATTAACGTTACCCAATCCTTTGCTCAGATAACTCTGGTAATGTCCTCACTCTGCGATACTGGACTGTAAAGGAAAACAAAGGTGCAACAAACAAAAACTGGCAGCGATTTGCGAAACTGCCAGCAACAACGTTACACTCAAAATAAAAATGAGAACTGCATCACCATGGCAGGCTTTTTCTTTTATACCATAGCATCATGTGACATCACATCACCCCATTATCACAAGACCATTACATCATGCTCACAGGATATGTAACAATATCCACTGAATATTTGCCACATTTCTTCCGTACGTTTCCCTGAGAATATCTGTTTCCAATTTATGCTTCCAAGTACC
This sequence comes from Mobula birostris, assembly GCF_030028105.1. Lineage (NCBI taxonomy): Eukaryota > Metazoa > Chordata > Chondrichthyes > Myliobatiformes > Myliobatidae > Mobula > Mobula birostris. Next base: position 199,326,836 of record NC_092374.1, on the reverse strand, counting down.
TGCCTGATAGCCTCATATTTTCCCTTACTCCAATTAAACATTTCCCTAATTTGTCTCTTCCTATCCCTTTCCGATGCTACGGTAAAGGAGATAGAATTGTGATCACTATCTCCAAAATGATCTCCCATCAACCGACTTGGCACCTGACCAAGTTCATTTCCCAATACCAGATCAAGTACAGCCTCTCCTCTTGTAGCCTCATCTGCATATTGTGTCAAGAAACTTTCCTGAACACACATAACAAACTCTACCCTATCTAAACCCCTCACTAATGCCAATCAATATTTGGGAAATTAAGATCTCCCACCACAACAACCCTGTTATTTTCACTCCTTTCCAGAATCTGTCTCCCTATCTGCTCCTCGATATCCCTGTTACTGTTGGGCCGCCTATAAAAAACACCCAGAATAGTTATTGACCCCTTCCTGTTCCTAACCTCCGTCCACAGAGACTCCATAGACAATCCTTCCATGATATCCACCTTTTCTGCAGCCATGACACTATCTCTGATCAACATTGCCACACTCCCACCTCTTTCGCCTCTCTCCCTATCCTTTCCGAAATTTCTAAAACCTGGCACTTAAAGTAACCATTCCTGTCCCTGAGCCATCCAAGTCTCTGTAATGGCCACCACATCATATCTCCAACTGCTGATCCACGCTCTAAGCTCATCCGCTTTGTTCACAATACTCCTTGCGTTAAAATAGATACATCTCAGACCGTCCCCCTGAGCGCGTCCCTTCTCTATCACCTGCCTATACTCCCTCACGCACTGTCTCCAAGCTTTCTCTATTTGTGAGCCAGCCGCCTCTTCCCCAGTCTCTTCAGTTTGATTCCCACCTCCCAACAATTCTAGTTTAAACTCTCCCCAGCAGCCTTAGCAAACCTCACGTCAGGATGTTGGTCCCCCTGGGATTCAAGTGCATTAGTTATGAAGTGCATCAGAAGACGTCCTGGTCATCCACTGCGCCTAGTCCCATCTCCAGCCGTCTCGGCTCTGTCTTGCCACTGGATCCAGATGGGAATTGGGAAGAGAGAGTGAGGCTGACGCTGCGCAACTCTCCCTCACTTAAATCCAAATCACGCGCTAGTCTCGACACCATCATAATGGTGTCGAGGTCCTCATCGACGTCAATGATGGACGAACAACAAGTTATGATGTATTCCTTGTTTCTGGTTGCTCCTTTTTGTTTCCACTTTATGCAACTTTGATCATGGCGGTCTGCTAATAACAAACGACACAGCACCTGATTGAACTTAACTGAACAGTCCTTGCCACTTTCGATGATCTTGTGGGGTTGGTGTTTTATACTCTGCGCTTTTCACACTTTTTTTCAATTGGTGCACTCTGTTTTTATGCGTGCGGGGCGGCGGGGTGTTGATGTTTATCTTTGAACAGGTTCTATGGCTTTCTTTGTTCCAGGGCTGTCTGTGGGATGATCAATCTCAGGGTTATATACTGAATACATTCTTCGCAGATGAAAAAGATTTTCATGTTCTAAGATTTATGTGATTATCGGACTGTACCTGAAATTGAATTACTTCTGTTTTTCAGTGTTTACTTTCTGCAGCTGATTGGTGGGTGGGTAATCTGTTAATTTTTTTGTGTAACAGGGTGTAAGGGGGTTTCGACTTTTATGTTACTGCGGAGGCTAATTAAAATGGTGTCTTTGTTATGTTAATCTGGGGAATGAGGCTTTGTTGCGTTAAATGCTGAGAAAGTTTGCGCGAGCAGCTTGTTTTGGGTTAGAGTGTGATAAGAGTAATCCTCTTAACCATTTGGGATAGTTGTTACGGTTTTGGTGTATTTGAAGATACCGTATGCGTGTGGTTTTGGGGCAGAAGGCGAGAGAGCGAGGCAGAGGGTGGACGAGGTGCTGTGATGTCCGCTAACGGGATCGGACCCCGAGCAGGGTGTTCGGCGAGAAGACGGAGACAGACTCGTGTGGAGCGTCTGCCTCGCCTCGAGTCTCCTGCATCCAGCCTCTTGCCAAGCCTCGCCTCGAGTTTCCTGCCTCCAGCGTCCTGCCAAGCCTCGCCTCGAGTCTCTTGCCTCCAGCCTCCTGCCAAGCCTCGCGTCGAGCCTCCTGTCTCCATCCACCAGCCTAGCCTCGCCTCAGGTTTCCTGCTCCAACCTCCTGCCTAGCCTCGCCTCGAGTCTCCTGCCTCCAGCCTCCTGCCAAGCCTCACCTCGAGTCCCCTGACTCCGTGCTCCTGCAAAGCCTCGGCTCGAGTCTCCTACCACCAGCCTCCTGCCAAGACTCGCCTCGAGTCTCCTGACTCCATGCTCCTGCAAAGCCTCGGCTCGAGTCTCCTGCCTCCAGCCTCCTGCCAAGCCTCGCTTCGAGTCTTCTGCCTTCAACCTCCTTGCAAGCCTCACCTCGTCTCCTGCCTCCAGCCTCCTGCCTAGCCTCACCTCAGGTTTCCTGCTCCAACCTTCTGCCTAACCTCGCCTCGAGTCTCCTGCCTCCAGCGTCCTGCCAAGCCTCGCCTCGAGTCTCTTGCCTCCAGCCTCCTGCCAAGCCTCGCCTCGAGTCTCCTGCCTCCAGCCTGCTGCCAAGCCTTCCAATCATGCCAACCATGCCAACAATCATGCCAACAATCCAGCCAACCATGGACCCAGCGACACACACACTGTCGTTTTCCTCTTGCCACACGGAGTTCCTTTCTGTCACATACTCTCCCACAAGCCCTGGTCGTCAATAGTCTGGAAACTCTGTTTCGTCGCCAGGAGGCTCCCGTGGGTTGGTGGGCGGTGTGGGTGTATTGTCATGTTCCGGTCAGTGAAGTCTGTATTCCGGTTTATGGTCCGGTCCATCGACCCTTACTCCAGGTTTTCATATCTACCCTGTTTCGGTTCTTGTTGAGCTAATTGAGGCAGCTGATGCTCATTGGGGCTGGCTGCTGGATTCTTCTTGTCCTTACTCCGTGTAACCCTTTCTCTGTCTTCTGTTTCCTCGACTGAAGCCGATCCCTGTCTTGCCGGCAACTCTCGCCGAGCCTGAAGTTCTTGTCTCGCCTTGCGTTGCCTGAAGCCTCGCTTTGTCTTGCTGGTAACTCACGCCTCGTCTCGCCAGCAGTCTTGTCCTGGAGCCACCCTGTACCTAGCTCCCTACCTGTGCCTTCCCTCCGCCCATGTAAGCCAGGCCATCTTGCTGTTAGCTGGGGTTGGTTCTGTTCCTTCCTGTCCTTTGCCTCTGTCGGGTAAGCCAGGCCGTCTCGCCATTACCTGCACTTATTCCTGTCCCTTCCTGACCCCTGCGTCTGTCGGGTGGTGATCCGCGCCCTGCACAGGAGTACCATGCCATGCTAAGGTGAACCGCGCCCTGCCCAGGAGGAGCCTGCCTCCAGCCTCCAGCCTCACCTCGCCTCAGGTCTCCTGCCTCCAGCCTCCTGCCTAGCCTCGTCTCAGGCTTCCCGACCCCAAACTCCAGCATAGTCTCGCATCTAGTCTCCTGTCTCCAGCCTCCTGCCTAGTCTCACCTCGAGCCTCCTGCCAAGCCTCGCCTCAAGTCTCCTGCCTTTGGCCTCCTGCCAAGCCTCGCCTCGAGACTCCTGCCTCCTGCCGAGCCTCGCCTGGAGTCTCCTGCCTCCAGCCTCCTGCCAAGCCTCGCCTCGAGTCTCCTGTCTCCAGCCTCCAGCCTCGCCACGCCTCAGGTCTCCTGCCTCCTGCCCCTTGCCTGGCCTGGTCTCAGGCTTCCTGCCTCCAAACTCCAACCCAGTCTCGCCTCGAGTATCCTGGCTCCAGCCTCCAGCCTAGCCTCACCATAGGTTTCCTGCCTCCAGTCTCCTGCCTAGCCTCCCCTCGATTCTCCTAGCTCCAGCCTCCTATCAAGCCTCGCCTTAATTTGGCTGCTGCCAACCTCCAGCCTAGCCTCGCCTCGAGTCTCCTGCCTCCATGCTCCTGCCAAGCATCGCCGCAGACTCCTGACTCCTGCCAAGCCTCGCCTTGAGTCTCCTGCCTCCAGCCTCCTGCCTAGCCTCGCCTCGAGTCTCCTGTCTCCAGCCTTCAGCCTAGCCTCACCTCAGGTGTCCTGCCTACCCTCAACCCGAGTCTCGTGCCTTCAGCCCCCTGCCAAGCCTCGCCTCCAGTCTCCTGCCTCCAGCCTCCTGCCAAGCTTCACCTCGTCTCCTGCCTCCAGCCTCCTGCCAAGTCTCGCCTCAGGTTTCCTACTCCAGCCTCCTGCCTAGCCTCGCCTTGTTTCTGCTGCTGCCAGCCGCCTGCCTAGCCTCGCCTCGGGTTTCCTGCCTCCAGCATCCTGCCTAGCCTCGCCTCGGGTCTCCTCCCTCCATGCTCCTGCCAAGCCTCGCATCGAATATCCTGCCTCCAACATCCTGCCAGCCTCGCCACGCGTCTCCTGCCTCCAGACTATTGCCAAGCCTCGCCTCGAGTCTCCTGCCTCCAGCCTCCTGCCAATCCTCGCCACGAGTCTCTTGTCTCCAGCCTCCTGCCAAGCCTCGCCACGAGTCTCTTGTCTCCAGCCTCCTGCCAAGCCTCGCCTCGAGTCTCCTGCCTCCAGCCTCCTCCCTATCCTCGCCTCAATTCTGATGCTGCCAGCCTCCTGCCTACCTCGCCTCATGTTTCCAGCTTCAACCTCCTGACTAGCCTCGCCTCGAGTCTCCTGCATCCAGCCTCCTGCCAAGCCTCACCTCGAGTCTCCTGCCTCCAGCGTCCTGCCAAGCCTCGCCTCGAGTCTCCTGCCTTCAGTCCCCTGCCATGCCTCGCCTCGAGTCTCCTGCCTCCAGCCTCCTACCCAGCCTAGCTTCGAGTCTCCTGCCTTCAGCATCCTGCCAAGCCTCGCCTCGAGTCTCCTGCCTCAAGACTCCTGCCAAGCCTTGCCTGGAGTCCCCTGTGTCCAGCCCCCATCATAGCCTCGCCTCAGGTTTCCTGGCTCCCGCCTCCTGCATAGCCTTGCCTCGGTTCTCTTGCCTTCAGATTCCTGCCCAGCCTCGCCTCGAGTCTACTGCCTCCAACCTCCTGCTTAGGCTCGCCTTGAGTCTCCTGCCTCCAGCCTCCTGCCAGGCCTTACCTCGAGTCACCTGTCACCAGCCTCCTGCCAAGCCTCGCCACGAGTCTCCTGTCTCCATCCTCCTGCAAAGCCTTGCCTCAATTCTGCTGCTGCCAGCCTACTGCTTAGTCTCGCTTCAGGTCTCCTGCTCTAGCCTCCTGCCTAGCCTCGCCTCGAGTCACCTGCCTCCAGCCTCCTGCCATGCCTCGCCACGAGACTCCTATCTCCTGCCTCCAGCCTAGCCTCGGCTCAGGTTTCCTGCCTCCAGCCTCCTGCCTAGCTTCGCCTCGAGTCTCCTGCCTCCAGCCTCCTGCCAAGCCTCGGTTCGACTCTCCTGGCTTCAGCTTCCTGCCAAGCCTCGCCTCGAGTCTCCTGCCTCCAGCCTCCTTCCAAGCCTCTCCTCGAGTCTCCTGCCTCCAGCCCCCTGTCAAGCCTTGCCTCGAGTCTCCTGTTTCCAGCCCCTAGCCTAGCCTCGCCTCGAGCATCCTACCTCCATCCTTCTGCAAAGCCTCACCTCAAATCTGCTGCTGCCAGCCTACTGCCTAGCCTCACTTCAGGTCTCCTGCTCCAGCCTCCTGCCTAGCCTCGCCTCGAGTCTCCTGCCTCCAATCTCCTGTCATGCCTCGCCACGAGACTCCTATCTCCAGCCTCCAGCCTAGCATCGCCTCAGGTTTCCTGACTCCGGCCTCTGCCTAGCTTCGCCTCGAGTCTCCTGCCTCCAAGCTCCTGCCAAGCCTCGGTTCAAGTCTCCTGCCTCCAGCTTCCTGCCCAGCCTCGCCTCGAGTCTCTTGTTCCAGCCTCCTGCCAAGCCTCGCGTCGAGCCTCCTGTCTCCATCCACCAGCCTAGACTCGCGTCAGGTTTTCTGCCTCCAGCTTCCTGCCTATCCTCAACTCGAATCTTCTGCCTTCAGCCCCCTGCCATGCCTCGCCTCGAGTCTCCTGCCTCCAGCCTCCTGCCAGGCCTTGCCTCGAGTCACCTGTCACCAGCCTCCTGCCAAGCCTCGCCACGAGTCTCCTGTCTCCATCCTCCCTTGCCTCAATTCTGCTGCTGCCAGCCTACTGCTTAGTCTCGCTTCAGGTCTCCTGCTCCAGCCTCCTGCCTAGCCTCGCCTCGAGTCACCTGCCTCCAGCCTCCTGCCATGCCTCGCCACGAGACTCCTATCTCCTGCCTCCAGCCTAGCCTCGGCTCAGGTTTCCTGCCTCCAGCCTCCTGCCTAGCTTCGCCTCGAGTCTCCTGCCTCCAGCCTCCTGCCAAGCCTCGGTTCGACTCTCCTGGCTTCAGCTTCCTGCCAAGCCTCGCCTCGAGTCTCCTGCCTCCAGCCTCCTTCCAAGCCTCTCCTCGAGTCTCCTGCCTCCAGCCCCCTGTCAAGCCTCGCCTCGAGTCTCCTGTTTCCAGCCCCTAGCCTAGCCTCGCCTAGAGCATCCTACCTCCATCCTTCTGCAAAGCCTCACCTCAAATCTGCTGCTGCCAGCCTACTGCCTAGCCTCACTTCAGGTCTCCTGCTCCAGCCTCCTGCCTAGCCTCGCCTCGAGTCTCCTGCCTCCAATCTCCTGCCATGCCTCGCCACGAGACTCCTATCTCCAGCCTCCAGCCTAGCATCGCCTCAGGTTTCCTGACTCCGGCCTCTGCCTAGCTTCGCCTCGAGTCTCCTGCCTCCAACCTCCTGCCAAGCCTCGGTTCAAGTCTCCTGCCTCCAGCTTCCTGCCCAGCTTCGCCTCGAGTCTCCTGCATCCAGCCTCCTGCCAAGCCTCACCTCGAGTCTCCTGCCTCCAGCGTCCTGCCAAGCCTCGCCTCGAGTCTCTTGCCTCCAGCCTCCTGCCAAGCCTCACGTCGAGCCTCCTGTCTCCATCCACCAGCCTAGCCTCGCGTCAGGTTTTCTGCCTCCAGCTTCTTGCCTATCCTCAACTCGAATCTTCTGCCTTCAGCCCCCTGCCATGCCTCGCCTCGAGTCTCCTGCCTCCAGCCTCCTACCCAGCCTAGCTTCGAGTCTCCTGCCTTCAGCATCCTGCCAAGCCTCGCCTCGAGTCTCCTGCCTCAAGACTCCTGCCAAGCCTTGCCTGGAGTCCCCTGTGTCCAGCCCCCATCATAGCCTCGCCTCAGGTTTCCTGGCTCCCGCCTCCTGCATAGCCTTGCCTCGGTTCTCCTGCCTTCAGATTCCTGCCCAGCCTCGCCTCGAGTCTACTGCCTCCAACCTCCTGCTTAGGCTCGCCTTGAGTCTCCTGCCTCCAGCCTCCTGCCAGGCCTTGCCTCGAGTCACCTGTCACCAGCCTCCTGCCAAGCCTCGCCACGAGTCTCCTGTCTCCATCCTCCTGCAAAGCCTTGCCTCAATTCTGCTGCTGCCAGCCTACTGCTTATTCTCGCTTCAGGTCTCCTGCTCCAGCCTCCTGCCTAGCCTCGCCTCGAGTCACCTGCCTCCAGCCTCCTGCCATGCCTCGCCACGAGACTCCTATCTCCTGCCTCCAGCCTAGCCTCGGCTCAGGTTTCCTGCCTCCAGCCTCCTGCCTAGCTTCGCCTCGAGTCTCCTGCCTCCAGCCTCCTGCCAAGCCTCGGTTCGACTCTCCTGGCTTCAGCTTCCTGCCAAGCCTCTCCTCGAGTCTCCTGCCTCCAGCCTCCTTCCAAGCCTCTCCTCGAGTCTCCTGCCTCCAGCCCCCTGTCAAGCCTCGCCTCGAGTCTCCTGTTTCCAGCCCCTAGCCTAGCCTCGCCTCGAGCATCCTACCTCCATCCTTCTGCAAAGCCTCACCTCAAATCTGCTGCTGCCAGCCTACTGCCTAGCCTCACTTCAGGTCTCCTGCTCCAGCCTCCTGCCTAGCCTCGCCTCGAGTCTCCTGCCTCCAATCTCCTGCCATGCCTCGCCACGAGACTCCTATCTCCAGCCTCCAGCCTAGCATCGCCTCAGGTTTCCTGACTCCGGCTTCTGCCTAGCTTCGCCTCGAGTCTCCTGCCTCCAAGCTCCTGCCAAGCCTCGGTTCAAGTCTCCTGCCTCCAGCTTCCTGCCCAGCCTCGCCTCGAGTCTCTTGTTCCAGCCTCCTGCCAAGCCTCGCGTCGAGCCTCCTGTCTCCATCCACCAGCCTAGACTCGCGTCAGGTTTTCTGCCTCCAGCTTCCTGCCTATCCTCAACTCGAATCTTCTGCCTTCAGCCCCCTGCCATGCCTCGCCTCGAGTCTCCTGCCTCCAGCCTCCTGCCAGGCCTTGCCTCGAGTCACCTGTCACCAGCCTCCTGCCAAGCCTCGCCACGAGTCTCCTGTCTCCATCCTCCTGCAAAGCCTTGCCTCAATTCTGCTGCTGCCAGCCTACTGCTTAGTCTCGCTTCAGGTCTCCTGCTCCAGCCTCCTGCCTAGCCTCGCCTCGAGTCACCTGCCTCCAGCCTCCTGCCATGCCTCGCCACGAGACTCCTATCTCCTGCCTCCAGCCTAGCCTCGGCTCAGGTTTCCTGCCTCCAGCCTCCTGCCTAGCTTCGCCTCGAGTCTCCTGCCTCCAGCCTCCTGCCAAGCCTCGGTTCGACTCTCCTGGGTTCAGCTTCCTGCCAAGCCTCGCCTCGAGTCTCCTGCCTCCAGCCTCCTTCCAAGCCTCTCCTCGAGTCTCCTGCCTCCAGCCCCCTGTCAAGCCTCGCCTCGAGTCTCCTGTTTCCAGCCCCTAGCCTAGCCTCGCCTAGAGCATCCTACCTCCATCCTTCTGCAAAGCCTCACCTCAAATCTGCTGCTGCCAGCCTACTGCCTAGCCTCACTTCAGGTCTCCTGCTCCAGCCTCCTGCCTAGCCTCGCCTCGAGTCTCCTGCCTCCAATCTCCTGCCATGCCTCGCCACGAGACTCCTATCTCCAGCCTCCAGCCTAGCATCGCCTCAGGTTTCCTGACTCCGGCCTCTGCCTAGCTTCGCCTCGAGTCTCCTGCCTCCAACCTCCTGCCAAGCCTCGGTTCAAGTCTCCTGCCTCCAGCTTCCTGCCCAGCCTCGCCTCGAGTCTCCTGCATCCAGCCTCCTGCCAAGCCTCACCTCGAGTCTCCTGCCTCCAGCGTCCTGCCAAGCCTCGCCTCGAGTCTCTTGCCTCCAGCCTCCTGCCAAGCCTCACGTCGAGCCTCCTGTCTCCATCCACCAGCCTAGCCTCGCGTCAGGTTTTCTGCCTCCAGCTTCCTGCCTATCCTCAACTCGAATCTTCTGCCTTCAGCCCCCTGCCATGCCTCGCCTCGAGTCTCCTGCCTCCAGCCTCCTACCCAGCCTAGCTTCGAGTCTCCTGCCTTCAGCATCCTGCCAAGCCTCGCCTCGAGTCTCCTGCCTCAAGACTCCTGCCAAGCCTTGCCTGGAGTCCCCTGTGTCCAGCCCCCATCATAGCCTCGCCTCAGGTTTCCTGGCTCCCGCCTCCTGCATAGCCTTGCCTCGGTTCTCCTGCCTTCAGATTCCTGCCCAGCCTCGCCTCGAGTCTACTGCCTCCAACCTCCTGCTTAGGCTCGCCTTGAGTCTCCTGCCTCCAGCCTCCTGCCAGGCCTTACCTCGAGTCACCTGTCACCAGCCTCCTGCCAAGCCTCGCCACGAGTCTCCTGTCTCCATCCTCCTGCAAAGCCTTGCCTCAATTCTGCTGCTGCCAGCCTACTGCTTAGTCTCGCTTCAGGTCTCCTGCTCTAGCCTCCTGCCTAGCCTCGCCTCGAGTCACCTGCCTCCAGCCTCCTGCCATGCCTCGCCACGAGACTCCTATCTCCTGCCTCCAGCCTAGCCTCGGCTCAGGTTTCCTGCCTCCAGCCTCCTGCCTAGCTTCGCCTCGAGTCTCCTGCCTCCAGCCTCCTGCCAAGCCTCGGTTCGACTCTCCTGGCTTCAGCTTCCTGCCAAGCCTCGCCTCGAGTCTCCTGCCTCCAGCCTCTTTCCAAGCCTCTCCTCGAGTCTCCTGCCTTCAGCCCCCTGTCAAGCCTCGCCTCGTGTCTCCTGTTTCCAGCCCCTAGCCTAGCCTCGCCTCGAGCATCCTACCTCCATCCTCCTGCCAAGCCTCGCCTCGAGCATCCTACCTCCATCCTTCTGCAAAGCCTCACCTCAAATCTGCTGCTGTCAGCCTACTGCCTAGCCTCACTTCAGGTCTCCTGCTCCAGCCTCCTGCCAAGCCTCGCCTCGAGTCTCCTGCCTCCAATCTCCTGCCATGCCTCGCCACGAGACTCCTATCTCCAGCCTCCAGCCTAGCATCGCCTCAGGTTTCCTGACTCCGGCCTCTGCCTAGCTTCGCCTCGAGTCTCCTGCCTCCAAGCTCCTGCCAAGCCTCGGTTCAAGTCTCCTGCCTCCAGCTTCCTGCCCAGCCTCGCCTCGAGTCTCTTGTTCCAGCCTCCTGCCAAGCCTCACCTCGTCTCCTGCCTCCAGACTCCTGCCAAGCCTCGCCACGAGACTGCTGTCTCCAGCCTTCTGACAAGCCTCGCCTCGAGTCTCCTGCCTCCAGCCTCCTGCCAAGCCTCGCCTCGAGACTCCTGTCTTCAGCATCCAGCCTAGACTCGCCTCAGGTTTCCTGCCTCCAGTCCCCTGTCTAGCCTCGCCTCGATTCTCCTACCTCTAGCCTCCTGCCAAGTCTCGCTTCAATTCTGCTGGTGCCAACCTCCAGCCTGGCCTCGCCTCCGGTTTCCTGCCTCCAGCCTCCTGCCTAGCTTCGCCTCGAGTCTCCTGCCTCAATGTTCCTGCCAAGCTTCGCCGCGAGACTCCTGCCTCCTGCCAAGCCTCGCCTTGAGTCTCCTGCCTCCATCCTCCTGCCAAGCGTCGCGTCGAGTCTACTGCCTCCAGCCTCCTGCGAAGCCTCGCCTCGAGTCTCCTGTCTCCAGCCTCCAGCCTACCCTCGCCTCAGGTTTCCTGTCTCCAGCTTCCTGCCTATCCTCAACTCGAGTCTCCTGCTTCAGCCCCTGCCAAGCCTCGCCTCGAGTCTCCTCCCTCCAGCCTACTGCCAAGTCTGGCCTCGAATCTCCTGCCTCCAGCCTCCTGCCAAGCCTCGCCTCGAGTCTCCTGCCTCCAGACTCCTGCCAAGCCTCGCCTCGAGTGTCCTGCCTCCAGCGTCCTGCCAAGCCTTGCCTGGAGTCTCCTGTCTCCAGCCTCCAGCCTAGCTTTGCCTCAGGTTTTCTGCCTCCAGCTTGCTGCCAAGCCTCGCCTCGAGTCTTCTGCCTCCAGCCTCCGGCCAAGCCTCGCCTCGAGTCTCCAGCCTCCAGCATCCTGCCAAGCCTCGCGTCGTGCCTTCTGTCTCCAACCGCAAGCCCAGTCTCGGCTCAGGTTTCCTCCCTCCTCCCTCCTGCCTAGCCTCGCCGCGATTCTTCTACCTCCAGCATCCTGCTAAGCCTCGCCTCAATTTTGCTGCCTCCAGCCTCCTGCCTAGCTTCGCCTCGAGTCTCCTGCCTCAATGTTCCTGCCAAGCTTCGCCGCGAGACTCCTGCCTCCTGCCAAGCCTCGCCTTGAGTCTCCTGCCTCCATCCTCCTGCCAAGCGTCGCGTCGAGTCTACTGCCTCCAGCCTCCTGCGAAGCCTCGCCTCGAGTCTCCTGTCTCCAGCCTCCAGCCTACCCTCGCCTCAGGTTTCCTGTCTCCAGCTTCCTGCCTATCCTCAACTCGAGTCTCCTGCTTCAGCCCCTGCCAAGCCTCGCCTCGAGTCTCCTCCCTCCAGCCTACTGCCAAGTCTGGCCTCGAATCTCCTGCCTCCAGCCTCCTGCCAAGCCTCGCCTCGAGTCTCCTGCCTCCAGACTCCTGCCAAGCCTCGCCTCGAGTGTCCTGCCTCCAGCGTCCTGCCAAGCCTTGCCTGGAGTCTCCTGTCTCCAGCCTCCAGCCTAGCTTTGCCTCAGGTTTTCTGCCTCCAGCTTGCTGCCAAGCCTCGCCTCGAGTCTTCTGCCTCCAGCCTCCGGCCAAGCCTCGCCTCGAGTCTCCAGCCTCCAGCATCCTGCCAAGCCTCGCGTCGTGCCTTCTGTCTCCAACCACAAGCCCAGTCTCGGCTCAGGTTTCCTCCCTCCTCCCTCCTGCCTAGCCTCGCCGCGATTCTTCTACCTCCAGCATCCTGCTAAGGCTCGCCTCAATTTTGCTGCTGCCAGCATCCTGCCAAGCCTCGCTTCCAGTCTCCTGCCTTCAGCCTCATGCACAGCCTGGCCTCAGGTTTCCTGCCTCCAGCCTCCTGCCTAGACTCGCCTCGAATCACCTACCTCTAACCTCCTGCCAAGCCTCGCCTCAATTCAGCAGCTGCCAGCCTCCAGCCTAGCCTCGCCTCGGGTTTCCTGCCTCCAGCCTCCTGCCTAACTGCGCCTCAAGTCTCCTGCCTCCATGCTCCTGCCAAGCATCGCCGCGGGACTCCTGACACCTGCCAAGCCTCGCCTCGAGTCTCCTGCCTCCAGCCTCCTGCGAAGCCTCGCCTCGAGTCTCCTGCCACCAGCCTCCTGCCAAGCCTCGACTCGAGTCTCCTGTCCCCAGCCTCCTGAGTAATCTCGCCTCCAGGCTTCTACCTAACCTCAACTCGAGTCTCCTGCCTTCAGCCCTCTACCATACCTCACCTCGAGTCTCCTGCCTGCAGCCCCCTGCCAAGCCTCGCCACGGGTTTCCTGCCTCCAGCATCCTGCCTAGCATCGCCTCGGGTCACCTCCCTCCATGCTCCTGCCAAGACTCGTCTCGAGTCTCCTGCCACCAGACTCCTGCCAAGCCTTGCCTGGAGTCCCCTGAGTCCATCCACCAGCCTAGCCTCTCCTCAGGTTTTCTGCCTCCAGCTTCCTGCCTATCCTCAACTCGAATCTCCTGCCTTCAGCCCCCTGCCATGCCTCGCCTCGAGTCTCCTGCCTCCAGTCTCCTACCAAGCCTCGCCACGAGTTTCCTGTCTCCATCCCCCTGCCAAGCCTCGTCTCGAGTCTCCTGTTTCCAGCCCCCAGCATAGCCTCGCCTCAGGTTTCCTGCCTCCCGCCTCCTGCATAGCCTTGCCTCGGTTCTCCTGCCTTCAGATTCCTGCCCAGCCTCGCCTCGAGTCTACTGCCTCCATCCTCCTGCTTAGGCTCGCCTTGAGTCTCCTGCCTCCAGCCTCCTGCCAGGCCTCGCCTCGAGTCCCCTGCCTCCAGCCTCCTGCCAAGTCTCGCCACGAGGCTGCTGTCTCCAGCCTCCTCACAAGCCTCGCCTCGAATCTCCTGCCTCCAGCCTCCTGTCAAGCCTCGCCACGAGTCACCTGTCTCCAGCCTCCTGACAAGACTCGCCACGAGTCTCCTGTCTCCATCCTCCTGCAAAGCCTTACCTCAATTCTGCTGCTGCCAGCCTACTGCCTAGTCTCGCTTCAGGTCTCCTGCTCCAGCCTCCTGCCTAGCCTCGCCTCGAGTCTCCTGCCTCCAGCCTCCTGCCAGGCCTCGCCACGAGACTCCTATCTCCTGCCTCCAGCCTAGCCTCGGCTCAGGTTTCCTGCCTCCAGCCTCCTGCCTAGCTTCGCCTCGAGTCTCCTGCCTCCAGCCTCCTGCCAAGCCTCGGTTCGACTCTCCTGGCTTCAGCTTCCTGCCAAGCCTCGCCTCGAGTCTCCTGCCTCCAGCCTCCTGCCAAGCCTCGCCTCGAGTCTACTGCCTCCAGCCTCCTTCCAAGCCTCGCCTCGAGTCTCCTGCCTCCAGCCTCCTGCCAAGCCTCGCCTCAATTCAGCAGCTGCCAGCCTCCAGCCTAGCCTCGCCTCGGGTTTCCTGCCTCCAGCCTCCTGCCTAACTGCGCCTCGAGTCTCCTGCCTCCATGCTCCTGCCAAGCATCGCCGCGAGACTCCTGACACCTGCCAAGCCTCGCCTCGAGTCTCCTGCCTCCAACCTCCTGCCAAGCCTCGCCTCGAGTCTCCTGCCTCCAGCCTCCTGCCATGCCTCGCCACGAGACTCCTATCTCCTGCCTCCAGCCTAGCCTCGGCTCAGGTTTCCTGCCTCCAGCCTCCTGCCTAGCCTCGCCTCGAGTCTACTGTCTCCAGCCTCCTGCCAAGCCTCGACCTGAGCCTCCTGCTTCCAGCCCCCTGTCAAGCCTCGCCTCGAGTCTCCTGTTTCCAGCCCCAGCCTAGCCTCGCCTCGAGCATCCTATCTCCATCCTCCTGCCAAGCCTCGCCTCGAGCATCCTACCTCCATCCTTCTGCAAAGCCTCACCTCAAATCTGCTGCTGCCAGCCTACTGCCTAGCCTCACTTCAGGTCTCCTGCTCCAGCCTCCTGCCTAGCCTCGCCTCGAGTCTCCTGCCTCCAGTCTCCTGCCAAGCCTCGGTTCAAGTCTCCTGGCTTCAGCTTCCTGCCCAGCCTCGCCTCGAGTCCACTGCCTCCAGCCTCCTACCAACCCTCGCTTCGAGTCTCCTGCCTCCAGCCCCCTGTCAAGCCTCGCCACGAGTCTCCTGTTTCCAGCCCCCTGTAAAGCCTCGCCTCCAGGTCCTGCCTCCCGCCTCCTGCATAGCCTTGCCTCGGTTCTTCTGCCTCCAGCGCCCTGCCAAGCCTCGCCTCGAGTCTCCTGCCTCCAGCCCCCTGTCAAGCCTCGCCACGAGTCTCCTGTTTCCAGCCCCCAGCCTAGCCTCGCCTCAGGTTTCCTGCCTCCCGCCTCCTGCATAGCCTTGCCTCGGTTCATCTGCCTTCAGATTCCAGCCCAGCCTCGCCTCGACTCTACTGCCTCCAGCCTCCTGCGAAGGCTCGCCTCGTGTCTCCTACCTCCAGCCTCCTGCCATGCCTCGCCTCGAGTCTCCTGACTCCAGCCCCCTGTAAAGCCTCGCCTCCAGGCTCCTACCTCTAGCCTCCTGCCAAGTCTCGCTTCAATTCTGCTGGTGCCAGCCTCCAGCCTGGCCTCGCCTCTGGTTTCCTGCCTCCAGCCTCCTGCCTAGCTTCGCCTCGAGTCTCCTGCCTCAATGTTCCTGCCAAACGTCGCGTCGAGTCTACTGCCTCCAGCCTCCTGCGAAGCCTCGCCTCGAGTCTCCTGTCTCCAGCCTCCAGCCTACCCTCGCCTCAGGTTTCCTGTCTCCAGCTTCCTGCCTATCCTCAACTCGAGTCTCCTGCCTTCAGCCCCTGCCAAGCCTCGCCTCGAGTCTCCTGCCTTCAACCTCCTGCCAAGCCTCGCCTCGAGTCTCCTGCCTCCAGCGCCCTGCCAAGCCTCGCTTCGAGTCTCCTGCCTCCAGCCTCCTGTCAAGCCTCGCCACGAGTCTCCTGTCTCCAGCCTCCTGCCAAGCCTTTCCTCGAGTCTCCTGTCTCCAGCATCCAGCCTAGACTCGCCTCAGGTTTCCTGCCTCCAGTCTCCTGTCTAGCCTCGCCTCGATTCACCTACCTCTAGCCTCCTGCCAAGTCTCGCTTCAATACTGCTGGTGCCAGCCTCCAGCCTGGCCTCGCCTCCGGTTTCCTGCCTCCAGCCTCCTGCCTATCCTCAACCTGAGTCTCCTGCCTTCAGCCCCT
Source organism: Mobula birostris (assembly GCF_030028105.1). Classification (NCBI taxonomy): domain Eukaryota; kingdom Metazoa; phylum Chordata; class Chondrichthyes; order Myliobatiformes; family Myliobatidae; genus Mobula; species Mobula birostris. The sequence continues at coordinate 199,311,486 of NC_092374.1, read as the reverse complement.
GCCAAGCATCGCCTCGAGTCTCCTCCCTCCAGCCTACTGCCAAGTCTGGCCTCGAGTTTCCTGCCTCCAGCCTCCTGCCAAGCCTCGCCTCGAGTCTCCTGCCAAGCGTCGCCTCGAGTCTCCTGCCAAGCGTCGCCTCGAATCTCCAGCCTCCAGCATCCTGCCAAGCCTCGCGTCGAGCCTCCTGTCTCCAACCACAAGCCCAGTCTCGGCTCAGGTTTCCTCCCTCCTCCTTCCTGCCTAGCCTCGCCGCGATTCTTCTACCTCCAGCATCCTGCTAAGCCTCGCCTCAATTTTGCTGCTGCCAGCCTCCTGCCAAGCCTCGCTTCCAGTCTCCTGCCTTCAGCCTCATGCACAGCCTGGCCTCGAGTCTCCTGCCTCCAGCCTCCAGCCTAGCCTCGCCTCAGGTTTCCTGCCTCCAGCCTCCTGCCTAGACTCGCCTCGAATCTCCTACCTCCAACCTCCTGCCAAGCCTCGCCTCAATTCAGCAGCTGCCAGCCTCCAGCCTAACCTCGCCTCGGGTTTCCTGCCTCCAGCCTCCTGCCTAACTGCGCCTCGAGTCTCATGCCTCCATGCTCCTGCCAAGCATCGCCGCGAGACTCCTGACACCTGCCAAGCCTCGCCTCGAGTCTCCTGCCTCCAACCTCCTGCCAAGCCTCGCCTCGAGTCTCCTGCCTCTAGCCTCCTGCGAAGCCTCGGTTCGACTCTCCTGGCTTCAGCTTCCTGCCAAGCCTCGCCTCGAGTCTCCTGCCTCCAGCCTCCTGCCATGCCTCGCCACGAGACTCCTATCTCCTGCCTCCAGCCTAGCCTCGGCTCAGGTTTCCTGCCTCCAGCCTCCTGCCTAGCCTCGCCTCGAGTCTACTGTCTCCAGCCTCCTGCCAAGCCTCGACCTGAGCCTCCTGCTTCCAGCCCCCTGTCAAGCCTCGCCTCGAGTCTCCTGTTTCCAGCCCCAGCCTAGCCTCGCCTCGAGCATCCTACCTCCATCCTCCTGCCAAGCCTCGCCTCGAGCATCCTACCTCCATCCTTCTGCAAAGCCTCACCTCAAATCTGCTGCTGCCAGCCTACTGCCTAGCCTCACTTCAGGTCTCCTGCTCCAGCCTCCTGCCAAGCCTCGCCTCGAGTCTCCTGCCTCCAATCTCCTGCCATGCCTCGCCACGAGACTCCTATCTCCAGCCTCCAGCCTAGCATCGCCTCAGGTTTCCTGACTCCGGCCTCTGCCTAGCTTCGCCTCGAGTCTCCTGCCTCCAAGCTCCTGCCAAGCCTCGGTTCAAGTCTCCTGCCTCCAGCTTCCTGCCCAGCCTCGCCTCGAGTCTCTTGTTCCAGCCTCCTGCCAAGCCTCACCTCGTCTCCTGCCTCCAGACTCCTGCCAAGCCTCGCCACGAGACTGCTGTCTCCAGCCTTCTGACAAGCCTCGCCTCGAGTCTCCTGCCTCCAGACTCCTGCCAAGCCTCGCCTCGAGTCTCCTGCCTCCAGCCTCCTGCCAAGCCTCGCCTCGAGACTCCTGTCTTCAGCATCCAGCCTAGACTCGCCTCAGGTTTCCTGCCTCCAGTCCCCTGTCTAGCCTCGCCTCGATTCTCCTACCTCTAGCCTCCTGCCAAGTCTCGCTTCAATTCTGCTGGTGCCAACCTCCAGCCTGGCCTCGCCTCCGGTTTCCTGCCTCCAGCCTCCTGCCTAGCTTCGCCTCGAGTCTCCTGCCTCAATGTTCCTGCCAAGCTTCGCCGCGAGACTCCTGCCTCCTGCCAAGCCTCGCCTTGAGTCTCCTGCCTCCATCCTCCTGCCAAGCGTCGCGTCGAGTCTACTGCCTCCAGCCTCCTGCGAAGCCTCGCCTCGAGTCTCCTGTCTCCAGCCTCCAGCCTACCCTCGCCTCAGGTTTCCTGTCTCCAGCTTCCTGCCTATCCTCAACTCGAGTCTCCTGCTTCAGCCCCTGCCAAGCCTCGCCTCGAGTCTCCTCCCTCCAGCCTACTGCCAAGTCTGGCCTCGAATCTCCTGCCTCCAGCCTCCTGCCAAGCCTCGCCTCGAGTCTCCTGCCTCCAGCCTCCTGCCAAGCCTCGACCTGAGCCTCCTGCTTCCAGCCCCCTGTCAAGCCTCGCCTCGAGTCTCCTGTTTCCAGCCCCAGCCTAGCCTCGCCTCGAGCATCCTATCTCCATCCTCCTGCCAAGCCTCGCCTCGAGCATCCTACCTCCATCCTTCTGCAAAGCCTCACCTCAAATCTGCTGCTGCCAGCCTACTGCCTAGCCTCACTTCAGGTCTCCTGCCACCAGCCTCCTGCCAAGCCTCGCCTCGAGTCTCCTGTCTCCAGCCTCCTGAGTAATCTCGCCTCCAGCCTCCTGCCTAGCCTCAACTCGAGTCTCCTGCCTTCAGCCCTCTACCATACCTCACCTCGAGTCTCCTGCCTGCAGCCTCCTGCCAAGCCTCGCCACGGGTTTCCCGTCTCCAGCATCCTGCCTAGCATCGCCTCGGGTCACCTCCCTCCATGCTCCTGCCAAGACTCGTCTCGAGTCTCCTGCCACCAGTCTCCTGCCAAGACTCGTCTCGAGCCTCCTGCCACCAGACCCCTGCCAAGCCTCGCGTCGAGTGTCCTCCCTCCAGCCTACTGCCAAGTCTCGCCTCGAGTCTCCTGTCTCCAGCCTCCTGCCAAGCCTCGCCTCGAGTCTCCTGCCTCCAGCGCCCTGCCAAGCCTCGCCTCGAGTCTTCTGCCTCCAGCCCCCTGTCAAGCCTCGCCACGAGTCTCCTGTTTCCAGCCCCCAGCCTAGCCTCGCCTCAGGTTTCCTGCCTCCCGCCTCCTGCATAGCCTTGCCTCGGTTCTTCTGCCTTCAGATTCCAGCCCAGCCTCGCCTCGACTCTACTGCCTCCAGCCTCCTGCCAAGGCTCGCCTCGTGTCTCCTACCTCCAGCCTCCTGCCAAGCCTCGCCTCGAGTCTCCTGACTCCAGCCCCCTGTAAAGCCTCGCCTCCAGGCCCCTGCCTCCAGCCTCCTGCCAAGCCTCGCCTCGAGTCTCCTGCCTCCAGCGCCCTGCCAAGCCTCGCCTCGAGTCTCTTGCCTCCAGCCTCCTGCCAAGCCTCTCCTCGTCTCCTGCCTCAATGCTCCTGTCAAGCTTCGCCGCGAGACTCCTGCCTCCTGCCAAGCCTCGCCTTGAGTCTCCTGCCTCCATCCTCCTGCCAAGCATCGCGTCGAGTCTCCTGCCACCAGCCTCCTGTGAAGCCTCGCCTCGAGTCTCCTGACTCCAGCCCCCTGTAAAGCCTCGCCTCCAGGCTCCTGCCTCCAGCCTCCTGCCAAGCCTCGCCTCGAGTCTCCTGCCTCCAGCGCCCTGCCAAGCCTCGCCTCGAGTCTCTTGCCTCCAGCCTCCTGCCAAGCCTCTCCTCGTCTCCTGCCTCAATGCTCCTGTCAAGCTTCGCCGCGAGACTCCTGCCTCCTGCCAAGCCTCGCCTTAAGTCTCCTGCCTCCATGCTCCTGCCAAGCGTCGCGTCGAGTCTCCTGCCAAGCCTCGCCTCGAGTCTCCTGCCTCCAGCCTCCTGTGAAGCCTCGCCTCGAGTCTCCTGTCTGCAGCCTCCATCCTACCCTCGCCTCAGCTTTCCTGTCTCCAGCTTCCTGCCTATCCTCAACTCGAGTCTCCTGCCTTCAGACCCCTGCCAAGCCTCGCGTCGAGTGTCCTCCCTCCAGCCTACTGCCAAGTCTCGCCTCGAATCTCCTGTCTCCAGCCTCCTGCCAAGCCTCGCCTCGAGTCTCCTGCCTCCAGACTCCTGCCGAGCCTCGCCTCGAGTCTCTTGTTCCAGCCTCCTGCCAAGCCTCACCTCGTTTCCTGCCTCCAGACGTCTGCCAAGCCTCGCCACGAGACTGCTGTCTCCAGCCTTCCGACAAGCCTCGCCTCGAGTCTCCTGCCTCCAGCCTCCTGTCAAGCCTCGCCACGAGTCTCCTGTCTCCAGCCTCCTGCCAAGCCTTTCCTCGAGTCTCCTGTCTCCAGCATCCAGCCTAGACTCGCCTCAGGTTTCCTGCCTCCAGTCTCCTGTCTAGCCTCGCCTCGATTCACCTACCTCTAGCCTCCTGCCAAGTCTCGCTTCAATACTGCTGGTGCCAGCCTCCAGCCTGGCCTCGCCTCCGGTTTCCTGCCTCCAGCCTCCTGCCTAGCTTCGCCTCGAGTCTCCTGCCTCAATGTTCCTGCCAAGCTTCGCCGCGAGACTCCTGCCTCCTGCCAAGCCTCGCCTTGAGTCTCCTGCCTCCATCCTCCTGCCAAGCGTCGCGTCGAGTCTACTGCCTCCAGCCTCCTGCGAAGCCTCGCCTCGAGTCTCCTGTCTCTAGCCTCCAGCCTACCCTCGCCTCAGGTTTCCTGTCTCCAGCTTCCTGCCTATCCTCAACCTGAGTCTCCTGCCTTCAGCCCCTGCCAAGCATCGCCTCGAGTCTCCTCCCTCCAGCCTACTGCCAAGTCTGGCCTCGAGTTTCCTGCCTCCAGCCTCCTGCCAAGCCTTGCCTCGAGTCTCCTGCCAAGCGTCGCCTCGAGTCTCCTGCCAAGCGTCGCCTCGAATCTCCAGCCTCCAGCATCCTGCCAAGCCTCACCTTGTCTCCTGCCTCCAGCCACCTGCCAAGCCTCGCCTCAGGTTTCCTGCCTCCAGCCTCCAGCCTAGCCTCGCCTCGATTCTCCTACATCCAGCCTCCTGTCAGGCTAGCCTCAATTCAGCTGTTGCCAGCCTCCTGCCTTGCCTCGCCTCGAGTTTCCTGCCTCCAGCATCCTGCCAGACTCGACACGAGTCTCCTTCCTCCAGCCTCCTGCCAAGCCTTGCCACGAGTCTCTTGTCTCCAGCCTCCTGTCAAGCCTCGTCTCGAGTCTCCTGTCTCCAGCCTCCAGCCTAGCCTCGCCTCAGGATTCCTGCCTGCAGTCTCCTGCCTAGCCTCCCCTCGATTCTCCTAGATACAGCCTCCTATCAAGCCTCGCCTCAATTCTGCTGCTGCCACCCTCCAGCCTAGCCTCGCCTCGGGTTTCCTGCCTCCAGTCTCCTGCCTAACTGCGCCTCGAGTCTCCTGCCTCCATGCCCCTGCCAAGCATCGCCGCAGACTCCTGACTCCAGCCAAGCCTCGCCTCGAGTCTCCTGCCTCCAGCCTCCTGCCTGGCCTCGCCTCGAGTCTCCGGCCTCCAGCCTCCCGCGAAGCCTCGCCTGGAGTCTCCTGCCTCCAGTCTCTTGCCACGCCTCGCCTCGATTCTCCTATCTCCAGCCTTCAGCCTATCCTCACCTCAGGTGTCCTACCTACCCTCAACTCGAGTCTCGTGCCTCCAGCCCCCTGCCATGCATCGCCTCGAGTCTCCTGCCTCCAGCCTCCTGCCAAGCCTTGCTACGAGTCTCATGTCACCAGCCTACTGCCAAGCCTCGCCTCGAGTCTCCTGCCTCCAGTGTCCTGCCAAGCCTCACCTCGTCTCCTGCCTGCAGCCTCCTGCCAAGCCTCGCCTCGGGTTTCCTGCCTCCAGCATCCTGCCTAGCCTCGCCTCGGGTCTCCTCCCTCCATGCTCCTGCCAAGCCTCGCATCGAATATCCTGCCTCCAACCTCCTGCCAGCCTCGCCACGCGTCTCCTGCCTCCAGACTAATGCCAAGCGCCTCGAGTCTCCTGCCTCCAGCCTCCTGCCAAGCCTCGCCTCGAGTCTCCTTCCTCCAGCCTCCAGCCTAGCCTCGCCTCAGGATTCCTGCCTGCAGTCTCCTGCCTAGCCTCCCCTCGATTCTCCTAGCTCCAGCCTCCTATCAAGCCTCGCCTCAATTCTGCTGCTGCCACCCTCCAGCCTAGCCTCGCCTCGGGTTTCCTGCCTCCAGCCTCCTGCCTAACTGCGCCTCGAGTCTCCTGCCTCCATGCCTCTGCCAAGCATCGCCGCAGACTCCTGACTCCAGCCAAGCCTCGCCTCGAGTCTTCTGCCTCTAGCCTCCTGCCTGGCCTCGCCTCGAGTCTCCTGCCTCCAGCCTCCCGCGAAGCCTCGCCTCGAGTCTCCTGCCTCCAGTCTCTTGCCACGCCTCGCCTCGAGGCTCCTATCTCCAGCCTTCAGCCTATCCTCACCTCAGGTGTCCTGCCTACCCTCAAATCGAGTCTCGTGCCTCCAGCCCCCTGCCAAGCCTCGCCTCGAGTCTCCTGTCTCCAGCCTCCAGCCTAGCCTCGCCTCAGGTTTCCTGCCTCCAGTCTCCTGCCTAGCCTCCCCTCGATTCTCCTAGCTCCAGCCTCCTATCAAGCCTCGCCTCAATTCTGCTGCTGCCAACCTCCAGCCTAGCTTCTCCTCGCGTTTCCTGCCTCCAACCTCCTGCCTAACTGCGCCTCGAGTCTCCTGCCTCCATGCTCCTGCCAAGCAACGCCGCGAGTCTCCTGAATCCTGCCAAGCCTCGCCTCGAGTCTCCTGCCTCCAGCCTCCTGCCAAGCCTCGCCTCGAGGCTCCTGTCTCCAGCCTCCAGCCTAGCCTCACCTCAGGTGTCCTGCCTATCCTCAACTCGAGTTTCGTGCCTTCAACCCCCTGCTATGCCTCGCCTCGAGTCTCCTGCCTCCAGCGTCCTGCCAAGCCTCACCTCGAGTCTCCTGCCTCCAACCTCCTGCCAAGCCTCGCCTCGAGTCTCCTGTCTCCAGCCTCCAGCCTCGCCACGCCTCAGGTCTCCTGCCTCCTGCCCCTTGCCTGCCCTGGTCTCAGGCTTCCTGCCTCCAAACTGCAACCTAGTCTCGCCTCGAGTCTCCTGGCTCCAGCCTCCAGCCTAGCCTCGCCATAGGTTTCCTGCCTCCAGTCTCCTGCCTAGCCTCCCCTCGATTTTCCTAGCTCCAACCTCCTATCAAGCCTCGCCTCAATTCGGCTGCTGCCAACCTCCAGCGTAGCCTCGCCTCGGGTTTCCTGCCTCCAGCCTCCTGCCTAACTGCGCCTCGAGTCTCCTGCCTCCATGCTCCTGCCAAGCATCGCCGCAGACTCCTGACTCCTGCCCAGCCTCGCCTCGAGTCTCCTGCCTCCAGCCTCCTGCCTAGCCTCGCCTCGAGTCTCCTGTCTCCAGCCTTCAGCCTAGCCTCAGCTCAGGTGTCCTGCCTACCCTCAACCCGAGTCTCGTGACTTCAGCCCCCTGCCAAGCCTCGCCTCGAGTCTCCTGCCTCCAGCCTCCAGCCTCGCCTCGCCTCAGGTTTCCTGCTCCAACCTCCTGCCTAGCCTCGCCTCGATTCTGCTGCTGCCAGCCTCCTGCCTAGCCTCGCCTCGGGTCTCCTCCCTCCATGCACCTGCCAAGCCTCGCATCGAATATCCTGCCTCCAACCTCCTGCCAGCCTCGCCACGCGTCTCCTGCCTCCAGACTATTGCCAAGCCTCGCCTCGAGTCTCCTGCCTCCAGCGTCCTGCCAAGCCTCGCCACGAGTCTCTTGTCTCCAGCCTCCTGCCAAGCCTCGCCACGAGTCTCTTGTCTCCAGCCTCCTGCCAAGCCTCGCCTCGAGTCTCCTGCCTCAAGCCTCCTCCCTAACCTCGCCTCAATTCTGATGCTGCCAGCCTCCTGCCTAGCCTCGCCTCATGTCTCCAGCTTCAACCTCCTATCTAGCCTAGCCTCAAGCTCCTGCATCCAGCCTCCTGCCAAGCCTCACCTCGAGTCTCCTGCCTCCAGCCTGCTGCCAAGCCTGCCAATCATGCCAGCCATGCCAACAATCATGCCAACAATCCAGCCAACCATGGACCCAGCGACACACACCCTGTCGTTTTCCTCTTGCCACACGGAGTTCCTTCTGTCACATACTCTCCCACAAGCCCTGGTCGTCAATAGTGTGGATACTATGTTTGGTCGCCAGGAGGCTCCCGTGGGTTTGTGGGGTGGGGGTGGTGGTGGGCGTATTGTCATGTTCCGGTCAGTGAAGTCTGTATTCCGGTTCACGGTCTGGTCCATCGACCCTTACTCCAGGTTTTCATATCTACCCTGTTTCGGTTCTTGTTGAGCTAACTGAGGCAGCTGATGCTCATTGGGGCTGGCTGCTGGATTCTTCTTGTCCTTACTCCGTGTATCCCTTTCTCTGTCTTCTGTTTCCTTGCCTGAAGCCGATCCCTGTCTTGCCTGTAACTCTCGCCTCGCCTGAAGTTCTTGTCTCGCCTTGCGTTGCCTGAAGCCTCGCTATGTCTTGTTGGTAACTCACGCCTCGTCTCGCCAGCAGTCTTGTCCTGGAGCCACCCTGTACCTATCTCCCTACCTGTGCCTACCCTCCGCCAATGTAAGCCAGGCCGTCTTGCTGTTAGCTGGGGTTGGTTCTGTTCCTTCCTGTCCTTTGCCTCCGTCGAGTAAGCCAGGCTGTCTCGCCATTACCTGCGATTATTCCTGTCCCTTCCTGTCCCTTGCGTCTGTCGGGTGGTGATCCGCGCCCTGCACAGGAGTACGATGCCATGCTAAGGTGAACCGCGCCCTGCCCAGGAGGAGCCTGACTACAGCCTCCAGCCTCGCCTCGCCTCAGGTCTCCTGCCTCCAAACTCCAGAATGGTCTCGCATCTAGTCTCCTGCCTCCAGCCTCGGCTGGAGACTCCTGCCAAGCCTCGCCTCGAGTCTCCTGTCTCCAGCCTCCTGCCTAGTCTCGCCTCCAGCCTCCTGCCAAGCCTCGCCTCAAGTCTCCTGCCTTTAGCCTCCTTACAAGCCTCGCCTCAGGTCTCCTGCCTCCTGCCCCTTGCCTGGTCTGGTCTCAGGCTTCTTGCCCGAAACTCCAACCTAGTCTCGCCTCGAGTCTCCTCGATCCAGCCTCCAGCCTAACCTCGCCTCAGGTTTCCTGCCTCCTGTCTCCTGCCTAGCCACCCCTCGATTCTCCTAGCTCCAGCCTCCTATCAAGCCTCGCCTCAATTCTGCTGCTGCCAACCTCCAGCCTAGCTTCGCCTCGGGTTTCCTGCCTCCAGACTCCTGCCTAACGGCGCCTCGAGTCTCCTGACTCCATGCTCCTGCCAAGCATCGCCGAAGACTCCTGACACCTGCCAAGCCTCGCCTCGAGTCTCCTGCCTCCAGCCTTCTGCCTAGCCTCGCCTACAGTCTCCTGTCTCCAGCCTCCAGCCAAGCCTTGCCTCAGGTTTCCTGCCTCCAGTCTCCTGCCAAGCCTCGCGTAGAGTCTCCTGCCTCCAGCCTCCTGCCAAGCCTCGCCTCGAGGCTCCTGTCTCCAGCCTCCAGCCTAGCCTCACCTCAGGTGTCCTGCCTACCCTGAACTCGAGTTTCGGGCCTTCAAACCCCTGCCATGCCTCGCCTCGAGTCTCCTGCCTCCAGCCTCCTGCCCAGCCTCGCTGCGAGTCTCCTGCCTCCAGCGTCCTGCCAAGCCTCGCTGCGAGTCTCCTGCCTCCTGCCTCCTGCCAAGCCTCGCCTCGAGTCTCCTGCCTCTGTCCTCCTGCCAAGCCTCGCCACGAGTCTCCTGCCTTCAGCCTCCTGCCAAGCCTCGCCTCGTGCCTCCTGTCGCCATCCACCAGCTTAGCCTCTCCTCAGGTTTCCTGCCTCTAGCTTCCTGCCTATCCTCAACTCGAATCTAATGCCTCCATCTCCTGCCAAGCCTCGCCTCGAGTCTCCTGCCAAGCCTTGCCTGGAGTCCCCTGTGTCCATCCACCAGCCTAGCCTCTCCTCATGTTTCCTGCCTCCAGCTTCCTGCCTATCCTCAACTCGAATCTCCTGCCTCCAGCCTCCTACCAAGACTCGCTTCGAGGCTCCTGCCTTCAGCCTCCTGACAAGCCTCGCCTCGAGTCTCCTGCCTCCAGACTCCTGCCAAGCCTCGCCTCGAGTCTCCTGCCAAGCCTTGCCTGGAGTCCCCTGTCTCCAGCCTCCAGCCTAGCTTCGCCTCAGGTTTCCTGCCTCCAGCCTGCTACCAAGCCTCGCCTCGAGTCTCCTGCCTCAAGCCTCCTGCCAAGCCTTGCCTCGACTCTCCTGCCTCCAGCCTCCTGCCAAGCCTCGCCTCGAGTCTCCTGTCTCCAGCCCCCTGCCAAGCCTCGCCTCGAGTCTCCTGTTTCCAGCCTCCTGCCAAGCCACGCCTCGAAACTCCTGTCTCCAGCCTCCAGCCTAGCCTCGCCTCAATTCTGATGCTGCCAGCCTCCTGCCTAGCCTCGCCTCATGTTTCCTGCTCCATCCTCCTGCCAAACCTCGCCTCAATTCTGATGCTGCCAGCCTCCTGCTTAGCCTCGCCTCATGATTCCAGCTTCAACATTCTGCCTAGCCTCGTCTCGAGTCTACTGCCTCCATCCTCCTGCCAAGCCACGCCTCAAGTCTCCTGTTTCCAGCCTCCTGCGAAGCCTCGCCTCGAGTCTCCTGCCTCCAGCCTGCTGCCAAGCCTACCAATCATGCCAGCCATTCCAATAATCATGCCAACAATCCAGCCAACCATGGACCCAGCGACACACACCCTGTCGTTTTCCTCTTGCCACACGGAGTTCCTTCTGTCACATACTCTCCCACAAGCCCTGGTCGTCAATAGTCTGGATACTCTGTTTGGTCGCCAGGAGGCTCCCGTGGGTTTGGGGGGGGGTGGGGTGGTGGTGGGCGTATTGTCATGTTCCGGTCAGTGAAGTCTGTATTCCGGTTCACGGTCTGGTCCATCGACCCTTACTCCAGGTTTTCATATCTACCCTGTTTCGGTTCTTGTTGAGCTAACTGAGGCAGCTGATGCTCATTGGGGCTGGCTGCTGGATTCTTCTTCTCCTTACTCCGTGTATCCCTTTCTCTGTCTTCTGTTTCCTTGCCTGAAGCCGATCCCTGTCTTGCCTGTAACTCTCGCCTCGCCTGAAGTTCTTGTCTCGCCTTGCCTTGCCTGAAGCCTCGCTATGTCTTGCTGGTAACTCACGCCTCGTCTCGCCAGCAGTCTTGTCCTGGAGCCACCCTGTACCTATCTCCCTACCTGTGCCTTCCCTCCGCCCATGTAAGCCAGGCCGTCTTGCTGTTAGCTGGGGTTGCCTCTGTTCCTTCCTGTCCTTTGCCTCCGTCGGGTAAGTCAGGCCGTCTCGCCATTACCTGCGCTTATTCCTGTCCCTTCCTGTCCCTTGCGTCTGTCGGGTGGTGATCCGCGCCCTGCACAGGAGTACCATGCCATGCTAAGGTGAACCACGCCCTGCCCAGGAGGAGCCTGCCTCCAGCCTCCAGCCTCGCCTCGCCTCAGGTCTCCTGCCTCCAGCCTCCTGCGTAGCCTCGTCTCAGGTTTCCCGACTCCAAACTCCATCATAGTCTCGCATCTAGTCTCCTGCCTCCAGCCTCGCCTCGAGACTCCTACCAAGCCTCGCCTCGAGTCTCCTGTCTCCAGCCTCCTGCCTAGTCTCGCCTCAAGCCTCCTGCCAAGCCTCGCCTCAAGTTTCCTGCCTTTAGCCTCCTGCCAAGCCTCGCCTCGTGACTCCTGCCTCCTGCCAAGCCACGCCTTGAGACTCCTGCCTCCAGCCTCCTGCCAATCCTCGCCTCGAGACTCCTGCCTCCTGCCAAGCCTCGCTACGAGTCTCATGTCACCATCCTACTGCCAAGCCTCGCCTCGAGTCTCCTGCCTCCAGCCTGCTGCCAAGCTTCACCTCGTCTCCTGCGTCCAGCCTCCTGCCAAGTCTCGCCTCAGGTTTCCTGCTCCAACCTCCTGCCAAGCCTCGCCTCGATTCTGCTGCTGCCAGCCTCCTGCCTAGCCTTGCCTCGGGTCTCCTCCCTCCATGCTCCTGCCAAGCCTCGCATCGAATATCCTGCCTTCAACCTCCTGCCAGCCTCGCCACGCGTCTCCTGCCTCCAGACTATTGCCAAGCCTCGCCTCGAGTCTCCTACCTCCAGCGTCCTGCCAAGCCTCGCCACGAGTCTCTTGTCTCCAGCCTCCTGCCAAGCCTCGCCACGAGTCTCTTGTCTCCAGCCTCCTGCCAAGCCTCGCCTCGAGTCTCCTGCCTCAAGCCTCCTCCCTAGCCTCGCCTCAATTCTGATGCTGCCAGCCTCCTGCCTAGCCTCGCCTCATGTTTCCTGCTCCATCCTCCTGCCAAGCCTTGCCTCAAATCTGATGCAGCCAGCCTCCTGCCTAGCCTCGCCTCATGTCTCCAGCTTCAACCTCCTTTCTAGCCTAGCCTCAAGCTCCTGCATCCAGCCTCCTGCCAAGCCTCGCCTCGAGTCTCCTGCCTCCAGCGTCCTGCCAAGCCTCGCCTCGAGTCTCTTGCCTCCAGCCTCCTGCCAAGCCTCGCATCAAGCCTCCTGTCTCCATCCACCAGCCTAGCCTCGCCTCAGGTTTCCTGCCTCCAGCTTCCTGCCTATCCTCAACTCGAATCTTCTGCCTTCAGCTCCCTGCCATGCCTCGCCTCGAGTCTCCTGCCTCCAGCCTCCTGCCAACTCTCGCCTCGAGTCTCCTGCCTCCAGCTTCCTGCAAAGCCTTGCCTGGAGTCTCCTGTCTCCAGTCTCCAGCCTAGCTTCGCCTCAAGTTTCCTGCCTCCAGCCTGCTGCCAAGCCTCGCCTGAGTCTCCTGCCTCCAGCCTCCTGCCAAGCCTCGCCTCGAGTCTCCAGTCTCCAGCCTCGAGCTTAGCATCGCCTCAATTTTCCTGCCTCCAGCCTCCTGCCTAGCCTCGTCTCGATTCTCCTAACTCCTGCCAAGCCTCGCCTCAATTCTGATGCTGCCAGCCTCGCCTCATGTTTCCTGCTCCAAACTCCTGCCTAGCCTCGCCTCGAGTCTCCTGCCTCCATCCTCCTGCCAAACCTCGCCTCGAGTCCCCTGACTCCATGCTCCTGCAAAGCCTCGGCTCGAGTCTCCTGCCACCAGCCTCCTGCCAAGACTCGCCTTGAATCTCCTGACAACATGCTCCTGCAAAGCCTCGGCTCGAGACTCCTGCCTCCAGCCTCCTGCCAAGCCTCGCTTCGAGTCTTCTGCCTTCAACTCCTTGTAAGCCTCACCTCGTCTCCTGCCTCCAGCCTCCTGCCTAGCCTCGCCTCAGGTTTCCTGCTCCAACCTCCTGCCTAACTTCGCCTCGAGTCTCCTGCCTCCAGCTTCCGGCCAAGCCTCGCCTCGAGTCTCTTGCTTCCAGCCTCCCGCCAAGCCTCGCCTCGAGGTTTCTGTCTCCAGCCTGCAGCCTAGCCACACCTCAGGTGTCCTGCCTCCAGCTTCCTGCCTACCCTCAATTCGAGTCTCCTGCCTCCAGCGTCCTGCCAAGCCTCGCCACGAGTCTCCTGCCTCCAACCTCCTGCCAAGTCTTGCCTCGAGACTCCTGGCTCCTGCCCCCTGCCAAGCTTCGCCTCGAGTCTCCTGCCTCCATCCTCCTGCCAACCCTCGCCACGAGTCTCCTGCCTCCAGCCTCCTGCCAAGCCTCGCCTCGAGACTCCTGCCTCCAGCCTCCTGCCAAGCCACGCATCGAGTCTCCTGTTTCCAACCTCCTGCGAAGCCTCGCCTCGAGTCTCCTGTCTCCAGCCTCCAGCCTAGCCTCAGCTCAGGTTTCCTGCCACCAGCCTCCGGCCTAGCCTCGCCTCGAGTCTCCTGCCTCCAGCCTCCTGCCAAGCCACGCCTCAAGTCTCCTGTTTCCAGCCTCCTGCGAAGCCTCGCCTCGAGTCTCCTGCCTCCAGCCTGCTGCCAAGCCTGCCAATCATGCCAGCCATGCCAACAATCATGCCAACAATCCAGCCAACCATGGACCCAGCGACACGCACCCTGTCGTTTTCCTCTTGCCACACGGAGTTCCTTCTGTCACATACTCTCCCACAAGCCCTGGTCGTCAATAGTGTGGATACTCTGTTTGGTCGCCAGGAGGCTCCCGTGGGTTTGGGGGGGTGGGGGTGGTGGTGGGCGTATTGTCATGTTCCGGTCAGTGAAGTCTGTATTCCGGTTCACGGTCTGGTCCATCGACCCTTACTCCAGGTTTTCATATCTACCCTGTTTCGGTTCTTGTTGAGCTAACTGAGGCAGCTGATGCTCATTGGGGCTGGCTGCTGGATTCTTCTTGTCCTTACTCCGTGTATCCCTTTCTCTGTCTTCTGTTTCCTTGCCTGAAGCCGATCCCTGTCTTGCCTGTAACTCTCGCCTCGCCTGAAGTTCTTGTCTCGCCTTGCGTTGCCTGAAGCCTCGCTATGTCTTGTTGGTAACTCACGCCTCGTCTCGCCAGCAGTCTTGTCCTGGAGCCACCCTGTACCTATCTCCCTACCTGTGCCTACCCTCCGCCAATGTAAGCCAGGCCGTCTTGCTGTTAGCTGGGGTTGGTTCTGTTCCTTCCTGTCCTTTGCCTCCGTCGAGTAAGCCAGGCTGTCTCGCCATTACCTGCGCTTATTCCTGTCCCTTCCTGTCCCTTGCGTCTGTCGGGTGGTGATCCGCGCCCTGCACAGGAGTACGATGCCATGCTAAGGTGAACCGCGCCCTGCCCAGGAGGATCCTGCCTCCAGCCTCCAGCCTCGCCTCGCCTCAGGTCTCCTGCCTCCAAACTCCAGAATGGTCTCGCATCTAGTCTCCTGCCTCCAGCCTCGCCTGGAGACTCCTGCCAAGCCTCGCCTCGAGTCTCCTGTCTCCAGCCTCCTGCCTAGTCTCGCCTCCAGCCTCCTGCCAAGCCTCGAATCAAGTCTCCTGCCTTTAGCCTCCTTACAAGCCTCGCCTCAGGTCTCCTGCCTCCTGCCCCTTGCCTGGTCTGGTCTCAGGCTTCCTGCCTCCAAACTCCAACCTAGTCTCGTCTCAAGTCTCCTCGATCCAGCCTCCTATCAAGCCTCGCCTCAATTCTGCTGCTGCCAACCTCCAGCCTAGCCTCGCCTCGGGTTTCCTGCCTCCAGACTCCTGCCTAACGGCGCCTCGAGTCTCCTGACTCCATGCTTCTGCCAAGCATCGCCGAAGACTCCTGACACCTGCCAAGCCTCGCCTCGAGGCTCCTGCCTACAGCCTTCTGCCTAGCCTCGCCTACAGTCTCTTGTCTGCAGCCTCCAGCCTAGCCTTGCCTCAGGTTTCCTGCCTCCAGTCTCCTACCTATCCTCCCCTCGATTCTCCTAGCTCCAGCCTCCTATCAAGCCTCGCCTCAGTTCTGCTGCTGCCAACCTCCAGACTAGCCTCTCCTCGGGTTTCCTGCCTCCAGCCTCCTGCCTAACTGCGCCTCGAGTCTCCTGCCTCCATGCTGCTGCCAAGCAACGCCGCGAGACTCCTGACTCCTGCCAAGCCTCGCGTAGAGTCTCCTGCCTCCAGCCTCCAGCCTAGCCTCACCTCAGGTGTCCTGCCTACCCTGAACTCCAGTTTCGTGCCTTCAACCCCCTGCCATGCCTCGCCTGGAGATTCCTGCCTCCAGCCTCCTGCCAAGTCTCGCCTCAAGTCTCCTGCCTCCAGCGTCCTGCCAAGCCTCGCTGCGAGTCTCCTGCCTCCTGCCTCCTGCCAAGCCTCGCCTCGTGCCCCCTGTCGCCATCCACCAGCTTAGCCTCTCCTCAGGTTTCCTGCCTCCAGCTTCCTGCCTATCCTCAACTCAAATCTCCTGCCTCCAGCGTCCTACCAAGCATCGCCTCGAGTCTCCTGCCTTCAGCCTCCTGCCAAGCCTCGCCTCGAGTCTCCTGCCTTCAGCTTCCTGCCAAGCCTCGCCTCGAGTCTCCTGCCTCCATCTCCTGCCAAGCCTCGCCTCGAGTCTCCTGCCAAGCCTTGCCTGGAGTCCCCTGTGTCCATCCACCAGCCTAGCCTCTCCTCATGTTTCCTGCCTCCAGCTTCCTGCCTATCCTCAACTCGAATCTCCTGCCTCCAGCCTCCTACCAAGACTCGCTTCGAGTCTCCTGCCTTCAGCCTCCTGACAAGCCTCGCCTCGAGTCTCCTGCCTCCAGACTCCTGCCAAGCCTCGCCTCGAGTCTCCTGCCAAGCCTTGCCTGGAGTCCCCTGTCTCCAGCCTCCAGCCTAGCTTCGCCTCAGGTTTCCTGCCTCCAGCCTGCTACCAAGCCTCGCCTCATGTTTCCTGCTCCATCCTCCTGCCAAGCCTCGCGTCGAGCCTGTTGTCTCCATCCATCACCGTAGCCTCGCCTCAGGTTTCCTGCCTCCAGCCTCCTGCCAAGCCTTGCCTCAATTCTGATGCTGCCAGCCTCCTGCCTAGCCTCGCCTCATGTTTCCTGCTCCATCCTCCTGCCAAGCCTTGCCTCAATTCTGATGCTGCCAGCCTCCTGCTTAGCCTCGCCTCATGATTCCAGCTTCAACCTTCTGCCTAGCCTCGTCTCGAGTCTACTGCCTCCATCCTTCTGCCAAGCCTCGCCTTGAGTCCCCTGACTCCATGCTCCTGCAAAGCCTCGGCTCGATTCTCCTGCCACCAGCCTCCTGCCAAGACTCGCCTCGAGTCTCCTGACTCCATGCTCCTGCAAAGACTCGGCTCGAGTCTCCTGCCTTCAGCCTCCTGCCAAGACTCGCCTCGAGTCTCCTGACTCCATGCTCCTGCAAAGACTCGGCTCGAGTCTCCTGCCTCCAGCCTCCTGCCAAGCCTCGCTTCGAGTCTTCTGCCTTCAACCTCCTTGCAAGCCTCACCTCGTCTCCTGCCTGCAGCCTCCTGCCTAGCCTCGCCTCAGGTTTCCTGCTCCAACCTCCTGCCTAACCTCGCCTCGAGTCTCCTGTCTCCAGCCTCCTGCCTAGTCTCGCCTCAAGCCTCTTGCCAAGCCTCGCCTCAAGTTTCCTGCCTTTAGCCTCCTGCCAAGACTTGCCTCAAATCTGATGCTGCCAGCCTCCTGCCTAGCCTCGCCTCATGTCTCCAGCTTCAACCTCCTTTCTAGCCTAGCCTCGAGGCTCCTGCATCCAGCCTCCTGCCAAGCCTCGCCTCGAGTCTCCTGCCTCCAGCGTCCTGCCAAGCCTCGTCTCGAGTCTCTTGCCTCCAGCCTCCTGCCAAGCCTCGCATCAAGCCTCCTGTCTCCATCCACCAGCCTAGCCTCGCCTCAGGTTTCCTGCCTCCAGCTTCCTGCCTATCCTCAACTCGAATCTTCTGCCTTCAGCTCCCTGCCATGCCTCGCCTCGAGTCTCCTGCCTCCAGCCTCCTGCCAACTCTCGCCTCGAGTCTCCTGCCTCCAGACTCCTGCCAAGCCTCGCCTCGAGTCTCCTGCCTCCAGCCTCCTGCCAAGCTTTGCCTGGAGTCTCCTGTCTCCAGCCTCCAACCTAGCTTCGCCTCAAGTTTCCTGCCTCCAGCCTGCTGCCAAGCCTCGCCTGAGTCTCCTGCCTCCAGCCTCCTGCCAAGCCTCGCCTCGAGTCTCCTGTCTCCAGCCTCGAGCTTAGCATCGCCTCAATTTTCCTGCCTCCAGCCTCCTGCCTAGCCTCGTCTCGATTCTCCTAACTCCTGCCAAGCCTCGCCTCAATTCTGATGCTGCCAGCCTCCTGCCTAGCCTCGCCTCATGTTTCCTGCTCCAAACTCCTGCCTAGCCTCGCCTCGAGTCTCCTGCCTCCATCCTCCTGCCAAACCTCGCCTCGAGTCCCCTGACTCCATGCTCCTGCAAAGCCTCGGCTCGAGTCTCCTGCCACCAGCCTCCTGCCAAGTCTCGCCTCGAGTCTCCTGCCTCCAGCCTCCTGCGAAGCCTCGCCTCGAGTCTCCTGTCTCCAGCCTCCATCCTACTATCGCCTCAGGTTTCCTGTCTCCAGCTTCCTGCCTATCCTCAACTCGAGTCTCCTGCCTTCAGACCCCTGCCAATCCTCGCGTCGAGTCTCCTGCCTCCATCCTCCTGCCAAGCCTCGCCTCGAGTCCCCTGACTCCATGCTCCTGCAAAGCCTCGGCTCGAGTCTCCTGCCACCAGCCTCCTGCCAAGACTCCCCTCGAGTCTCCTGACTCCATGCTCCTGCCAAGCATCGCCGAAGACTCCTGACACCTGCCAAGCCTCGCCTCGAGTCTCCTGCCTCCAGCCTTCTGCCTAGCCTCGCCTACAGTCTCCTGTCTCCAGCCTCCAGCCTAGCCTTGCCTCAGGTTTCCTGCCTCCAGTCTCCTATCTATCCTCCCCTCGATTCTCCTAGCTCCAGCCTCCTATCAAGCCTCGCCTCAATTCTGCTGCTGCCAACCTCCAGACTAGCCTCTCCTCGGGTTTCCTGCCTCCAGCCTCCTGCCTAACTGCACCTCGAGTCTCCTGCCTCCATGCTGCTGCCAAGCAACGCCGCGAGACTCCTGACTCCGGCCAAGCCTCGCCTCGAGTCTCCTGCCTCCAGCCTCCAGCCTAGCATCACCTCAGGTGTCCTGCCTACCCTGAACTCGAGTTTCGTGCCTTCAACCCCCTGCCATGCCTCGCCTCGAGTCTCCTGCCTCCAGCCTCCTGCCAAGTCTCGCCTCAAGTCTCCTGCCTCCAGCGTCCTGCCAAGCCTCGCTGCGAGTCTCCTGCCTCCTGCCTCCTGCCAAGCCTCGCCTCGAGTCTCCTGCCTCTGTCCTCCTGCCAAGCCTCGCCACGAGTCTCCTGCCTCCAGCCTCCTGCCAAGCCTCGCGTCGTACCTCCTGTCGCCATCCACCAGCCTAGCCTCTCCTCAGGTTTCCTGCCTCCAGCTTCCTGCCTATCCTCAACTCGAATCTCCTGCCTTCAGCCTCCTACCAAGACTCGCTTCGAGTCTCCTGCCTTCAGCCTCCTGCCAAGCCTCGCCTCGAGTCTCCTGCCTCCAGACTCCTGCCAAGCCTCGCCTCGAGTCTCCTGCCAAGCCTTGCCTGGAGTCCCCTGTCTCCAGCCTCCAGCCTAGCTTCGCATCAGGTTTCCTGCCTCCCCACTGCTGGCAAGCTTCGCCTCAGGTTTCCTGCCTCCAGCCTGCTACCAAGCCTCGCCTCGAGTCTCCTGCCTCCAGCCTCCTGCCAAGCCTCGCCTCGACTCTCCTGCCTCCAGCCTCCTGCCAAGCCTCGCCTCGACTCTCCTGGCTCCAGCCTCCTGCCAAGCCTCGCCTCGAGTCTCCTGTCTCCAGCCCCCTGCCAAGCCTCGCCTCGAGTCTCCTGTTTCCAGCCTCCTGCCAAGCCACGCCTCGAAACTCCTGTCTCCAACCTCCTGCCAAGCCTCGCCTCAATTCTGATGCTGCCAGCTTCCTGCCAGGCCTCGCCTCGAGTCTCCTGTCTCCAGCCTCATGCCAAGCCTTGCCTCAATTCTGATGCTGCCAGCCTCCTGCCTAGCCTCGCCTCATGTTTCCTGCTCCATCCTACTGCCAAGCCTTGCCTCAATTCTGATGCTGCCAGCCTCCTGCTTAGCCTCGCCTCATGATTCCAGCTTCAACCTGCTGCCTAGCCTCGCCTCGAGTCTCCTGCCTCCATCCTCCTGCCAAGCCTCGCCTCGAGTCCCCTGACTCCATGCTCCTGCAAAGCCTCGGCTCGATTCTCCTGCCTTCAGCCTCCTGCCAAGACTCGCCTCGAGTCTCCTGACTCCATGCTCCTGCAAAGACTCGGCTCGAGTCTTCTGCCTCCAGCCTCCTGCCAAGCCTCGCTTCGAGTCTTCTGCCTTCAACCTCCTTGCAAGCCTCACCTCGTCTCCTGCCTCCAGCCTCCGGCCTAGCCTCGCCTCAGGTTTCCTGCTCCAACCTCCTGCCTAACCTCGCCTCGAGTCTCCTGCCTCCAGCGTCCTGCCAAGCCTCCCCTCGAGGCTCCTGTCTCCAGCCCCCAGCCTAGCCACACCTCAGGTGTCCTGCCTCCAGCTTCCTGCCTACCCTCAACTCGAGACTCCTGCCTTCAGCCCCTGCCATGCCTCGCCTCGAGTCTCCTGCCTTCAGCCTCCTGCCAAGTCTTGCCTCGAGACTCCTGGCTCCTGCCTCCTGCCAAGCTTCTCCTCGAGTCTCCTGCCTCCATCCTCCTGCCAACCCTCGCCACGAGTCTCCTGCCTCCAGCCTCCTGCCAAGCTTCGCCTCGAGACTCCTGCCTCCAGCCTCCTGCCAAGCCTCGCCTCGAGTCTCCTGCCTCCAGCCTCCTGCCAAGCCACGCCTCGAGTCTCCTGTTTCCAACCTCCTGCGAAGCCTCGCCTCGAGTCTCCTGTCTGCAGCCTCCAGCCTAGCCTCAGATCAGGTTTCCTGCCACCAGCCTCCGGCCTAGCCTCGCCTCGAGTCTCCTGCCTTCAGCCTCCTGCCAAGTCTTGCCTCGAAACTCCTGGCTCCTGCCTCCTGCCAAGCTTCTCCTCGAGTCTCCTGCCTCCATCCTCCTGCCAACCCTCGCCACGAGTCTCCTGCCTCCAGCCTCCTGCCAAGCTTCGCCTCGAGACTCCTGCCTCCAACCTCCTGCCAAGCTTCGCCTCGAGTCTCCTGCCTCCAGCCTCCTGCCAAGCCACGCCTCGAGTCTCCTGTTTCCAACCTCCTGCGAAGCCTCGCCTCGAGTCTCCTGTCTGCAGCCTCCAGCCTAGCCTCGCCTCAATTCTGATGCTGCCAGCCTCCTGCCTATCCTCGACTCATGTTTCCTGCTCCAACCTCCTGCCAAGCCTCGCCTCAATTCTGATGCTGCCAGCTTCCTGCCAGGCCTCGCCTCGAGTCTCCTGCCTCCAGCCTCATGCCAAGCCTTGCCTCAATTCTGATGCTGCCAGCCTCCTGCCTAGCCTCGCCTCAAGTTTCCTGCTCCATCCTACTGCCAAGCCTTGCCTCAATTCTGATGCTGCCAGCCTCCTGCTTAGCCTCGCCTCATGATTCCAGCTTCAACCTGCTGCCTAGCCTCGCCTCGAGTCCCCTGACTCCATGCTCCTGCAAAGCCTCGGCTCGAGTCTCCTGCCTCCAGCCTCCGTCGGGTAAGTCAGACCGTCTCGCCATTACCAGCGCTTATTCCTGTCCCTTCCTGTCCCTTGCGTCTGTCGGGTGGTGATCCGCGCCCTGCTCAGGAGTACCATGCCATGCTAAGGTGAACCGCGCCCTGCCCAGGAGGAGCCTGCCTCCAGCCTCCAGCCTCGCCTCGCCTCAGGTCTCCTGCCTCCAGCCTCCTGCCTAGCCTCGTCCCAGGTTTCCCGACTCCAAACTCCATCATAGTCTCGCATCTAGTCTCCTGCCTCCAGCCTCGCCTCGAGACTCCTACCAAGCCTCGCCTCGAGTCTCCTGTCTCCAGCCTCCTGCCTAGTCTCGCCTCAAGCCTCCTGCCAAGCCTCGCCTCAAGTCTCCTGCCTTTAGCCTCCTGCCAAGCCTCGCCTTGAGTCTCCTGCCTCCAGCCTCCTGCCAATCCTCGCCTCGAGTCTCCTGCCTCAAGCCTCCTCCCTAGCCTCGCCTCAATTCTGATGCTGCTAGCCTCCTGCCTAGCCTCGCCTCATGTTTCCTGCTCCATCCTCCTGCCAAGCCTTGCCTCAAATCTGATGCTGCCAGCCTCCTGCCTAGCCTCGCCTCATGTCTCCAGCTTCAACCTCCTTTCTAGCCTAGCCTCGAGACTCCTGCCTCCTGCCAAGCCTCGCTACTAGTCTCATGTCACCATCCTACTGCCAAGCCTCTCCTCGAGTCTCCTGCCTCCAGCCTGCTGCCAAGCTTCACCTCGTCTCCTGCCTCCAGCCTCCTGCCAAGTCTCGCCTCAGGTTTCCTGCTCCAGCCTCCTGCCTAGCCTCGCCTCGGGTCTCCTCCCTCCATGCTCCTGCCAAGCCTCGCATCGAATATCCTGCCTCCAACCTCCTGCCAGCCTCGCCACGCGTCTCCTGCCTCCAGACTATTGCCAAGCCTCGCCTCGATTCTCCTGCCTCCAGCGTCCTGCCAAGCCTCGCCACGAGTCTCTTGTCTCCAGCCTCCTGCCAAGCCTCGCCACGAGTCTCTTGTCTCCAGCCTCCTGCCAAGCCTCGCCTCGAGTCTCCTGTCTCAAGCCTCCTCCCTAGCCTCGCCTCAATTCTGATGCTGCCAGCCTCCTGCCTAGCCTCGCCTCATGTTTCCTGCTCCAAACTCCTGCCTAGCCTCGCCTCGCGTCTCCTGCCTCCAGACTATTGCCAAGCCTCGCCTCGATTCTCCTGCCTCCATCCTCCTGCCAAACCTCGCCTCGAGTCCCCTGACTCCATGCTCCTGCAAAGCCTCGGCTCGAGTCTCCTGCCACCAGCCTCCTGCCAAGACTCGCCTTGAGTCTCCTGCCTCCAGCGTCCTGCCAAGCCTCGCTGCGAGTCTCCTGCCTCCTGCCTCCTGCCAAGCCTCGCCTCGAGTCTCCTGCCTCTGTCCTCCTGCCAAGCCTCGCCACGAGTCTCCTGCCTCCAGCCTCCTGCCAAGCCTCGCGTCGTACCTCCTGTCGCCATCCACCAGCCTAGCCTCTCCTCAGGTTTCCTGCCTCCAGCTTCCTGCCTATCCTCAACTCGAGTCTCCTGCCTTCAGCTTCCTGCCAAGCCTCGCCTCGAGTCTCCTGCCAAGCCTTGCCTGGAGTCCCCTGTCTCCAGCCTCCAGCCTAGCTTCGCATCAGGTTTCCTGCCTCCCCACTGCTGGCAAGCTTCGCCTCAGGTTTCCTGCCTCCAGCCTGCTACCAAGCCTCGCCTCGAGTCTCCTGCCTCCAGCCTCCTGCCAAGCCTCGCCTCGACTCTCCTGCCTCCAGCCTCCTGCCAAGCCTCGCCTCGACTCTCCTGGCTCCAGCCTCCTGCCAAGCCTCGAACGAGTCTCCTGTCTCCAGCCCCCTGCCAAGCCTCGCCTCGAGTCTCCTGTTTCCAGCCTCCTGCCAAGCCACGCCTCGAAACTCCTGTCTCCAGCCTCCAGCCTAGCCTCGCCTCAATTCTGATGCTGCCAGCCTCCTGCCTATCCTCGACTCATGTTTCCTGCTCCAACCTCCTGCCAAGCCTCGCCTCAATTCTGATGCTGCCAGCTTCCTGCCAGGCCTCGCCTCGAGTCTCCTGCCTCCAGCCTCATGCCAAGCCTTGCCTCAATTCTGATGCTGCCAGCCTCCTGCCTAGCCTCGCCTCATGTTTCCTGCTCCATCCTACTGCCAAGCCTTGCCTCAATTCTGATGCTGCCAGCCTCCTGCTTAGCCTCGCCTCATGATTCCAGCTTCAACCTGCTGCCTAGCCTCGCCTCGAGTCTCCTGCCTTCAGCCTCCTGCCAAGACTCGCCTCGAGTCTCCTGACTCCATGCTCCTGCAAAGACTCGGCTCGAGTCTCCTGCCTCCAGCCTCCTGCCAAGCCTCGCTTCGAGTCTTCTGCCTTCAACCTCCTTGCAAGCCTCACCTCGTCTCCTGCCTCCAGCCTCCGGCCTAGCCTCGCCTCAGGTTTCCTGCTCCAACCTCCTGCCTAACCTCGCCTCGAGTCTCCTGCCTCCAGCGTCCTGCCAAGCCTCCCCTCGAGGCTCCTGTCTCCAGCCCCCAGCCTAGCCACACCTCAGGTGTCCTGCCTCCAGCTTCCTGCCTACCCTCAACTCGAGACTCCTGCCTTCAGGCCCTGCCATGCCTCGCCTCGAGTCTCCTGCCTTCAGCCTCCTGCCAAGTCTTGCCTCGAGACTCCTGGCTCCTGCCTCCTGCCAAGCTTCTCCTCGAGTCTCCTGCCTCCATCCTCCTGCCAACCCTCGCCACGAGTCTCCTGCCTCCAGCCTCCTGCCAAGCTTCGCCTCGAGACTCCTGCCTCCAGCCTCCTGCCAAGCCTCGCCTCGAGTCTCCTGCCTCCAGCCTCCTGCCAAGCCACGCCTCGAGTCTCCTGTTTCCAACCTCCTGCGAAGCCTCGCCTCGAGTCTCCTGTCTGCAGCCTCCAGCCTAGCCTCAGATCAGGTTTCCTGCCACCAGCCTCCGGCCTAGCCTCGCCTCGAGTCTCCTGCCTTCAGCCTCCTGCCAAGTCTTGCCTCGAGACTCCTGGCTCCTGCCTCCTGCCAAGCTTCTCCTCGAGTCTCCTGCCTCCATCCTCCTGCCAACCCTCGCCACGAGTCTCCTGCCTCCAGCCTCCTGCCAAGCTTCGCCTCGAGACTCCTGCCTCCAACCTCCTGCCAAGCTTCGCCTCGAGTCTCCTGCCTCCAGCCTCCTGCCAAGCCACGCCTCGAGTCTCCTGTTTCCAACCTCCTGCGAAGCCTCGCCTCGAGTCTCCTGTCTGCAGCCTCCAGCCTAGCCTAAGATCAGGTTTCCTGCCTCCAGCCTCCGGCCTAGCCTCGCCTCGAGTCTCTTGCCTCCAGCCTCCTGCCAAGCCTCGCCTCGAGGCTCCTGTCTCCAGCCCCCAGCCTAGCCACACCTCAGGTGTCCTGCCTCCAGCTTCCTGCCTACCCTCAACTCGAGACTCCTGCCTTCAGCCCCTGCCATGCCTCGCCTCGAGTCTCCTGCCTTCAGCCTCCTGCCACGTCTCTCCTCGAGTCTCCTGCCTCCAGCGCCCTGCCAAGCCTCGCCTCGAGACTCCTGCCTCCAGCCTCCTGCCAAGCCACGCCTCAAGTCTCCTGTTTCCAGCCTCCTGCGAAGCCTCGCCTCGAGTCTCCTGCCTCCAGCCTGCTGCCAAGCCTGCCAATCATGCCAGCCATGCCAGCAATCATGCCAACAATCCAGCCAACCATGGACCCAGCGACACACACCCTGTCGTTTTCCTCTTGCCACACGGAGTTCCTTCTGTCACATACACTCCCACAAGCCCTGGTCGTCAATAGTCTGGATACTCTGTTTGGGTCGCCAGGAGGCTCCCGTGGGTTTTGGGGGGGGGGGGGGTGGTGTGGTGGGCGTATTGTCATGTTCCGGTCAGTGAAGTCTGTATTCCGGTTCACGGTCTGGTCCATCGACCCTTACTCCAGGTTTTCATATCTACCCTTTTTCGGTTCTTGTTGAGCTAACTGAGGCAGCTGATGCTCATTGGGGCTGGCTGCTGGATTCTTCTTGTCCTTACTCCGTGTATCCCTTTCTCTGTCTTCTGTTTCCTTGCCTGAAGCCGATCCCCGTCTTGCCTGTAACTCTCGCCTCGCCTGAAGTTCTTGTCTCGCCTTGCGTTGCCTGAAGCCTCGCTATGTCTTGCTGGTAACTCACGCCTCGTCTCGCCAACAGGCTTGTCCTGGAGCCACCCTGTACCTATCTCCCTACCTGTGCCTTCCCTCCGCCCATGTAAGCCAGGCCGTCTTGCTGTTAGCTGGGGTTGGCTCTGTTCCTTCCTGTCCTCTGCCTCCGTCGGGTAAGTCAGGCCGTCTCGCCATTACCAGCGCTTATTCCTGTCCCTTCCTGTCCCTTGCGTCTGTCGGGTGGTGATCCGCGCCCTGCTCAGGAGTACCATGCCATGCTAAGGTGAACCGCGCCCTGCCCAGGAGGAGCCTGCCTCCAGCCTCCAGCCTCGCCTCGCCTCAGGTCTCCTGCCTCCAGCCTCCTGCCTAGCCTCGTCCCAGGTTTCCCGACTCCAAACTCCATCATAGTCTCGCATCTAGTCTCCTGCCTCCAGCCTCGCCTCGAGACTCCTGCCAAGCCTCGCCTCGAGTCTCCTGTCTCCAGCCTCCTGCCTAGTCTCGCCTCAAGCCTCCTGCCAAGCCTCGCCTCAAGTCTCCTGCCTTTAGCCTCCTGCCAAGCCTCGCCTCGAGACTCCTGCCTCCTGCCAAGCCTCGCCTTGAGTCTCCTGCCTCCAGCCTCCTGCCAATCCTCGCCTCGAGTCTCCTGCCTCAAGCCTCCTCCCTAGCCTCGCCTCAATTCTGATGCTGCTAGCCTCCTGCCTAGCCTCGCCTCATGTTTCCTGCTCCATCCTCCTGCCAAGCCTTGCCTCAAATCTGATGCTGCCAGCCTCCTGCCTAGCCTCGCCTCATGTCTCCAGCTTCAACCTCCTTTCTAGCCTAGCCTCGAGACTCCTGCCTCCTGCCAAGCCTCGCTACGAGTCTCATGTCACCATCCTACTGCCAAGCCTCTCCTCGAGTCTCCTGCCTCCAGCCTGCTGCCAAGCTTCACCTCGTCTCCTGCCTCCAGCCTCCTGCCAAGTCTCGCCTCAGGTTTCCTGCTCCAGCCTCCTGCCTAGCCTCGCCTCGGGTCTCCTCCCTCCATGCTCCTGCCAAGCCTCGCATCGAATATCCTGCCTCCAACCTCCTGCCAGCCTCGCCACGCGTCTCCTGCCTCCAGACTATTGCCAAGCCTCGCCTCGATTCTCCTGCCTCCAGCGTCCTGCCAAGCCTCGCCACGAGTCTCTTGTCTCCAGCCTCCTGCCAAGCCTCGCCACGAGTCTCTTGTCTCCAGCCTCCTGCCAAGCCTCGCCTCGAGTCTCCTGCCTCAAGCCTCCTCCCTAGCCTCGCCTCAATTCTGATGCTGCCAGCCTCCTGCCTAGCCTCGCCTCATGTTTCCTGCTCCAAACTCCTGCCTAGCCTCGCCTCGAGTCTCCTGCCTCCATCCTCCTGCCAAACCTCGCCTCGAGTCCCCTGACTCCATGCTCCTGCAAAGCCTCGGCTCGAGTCTCCTGCCACCAGCCTCCTGCCAAGACTCGCCTTGAGTCTCCTGACAACATGCTCCTGCAAAGCCTCGGCTCGAGACTCCTGCCTCCAGCCTCCTGCCAAGCCTCGCTTCGAGTCTTCTGCCTTCAACTCCTTGTAAGCCTCACCTCGTCTCCTGCCTCCAGCCTCCTGCCCAGCCTCGCCTCAGGTTTCCTGCTCCAACCTCCTGCCTAACTTCGCCTCGAGTCTCCTGCCTCCAGCGTCCGGCCAAGCCTCGCCTCGAGTCTCTTGCTTCCAGCCTCCCGCCAAGCCTCGCCTCGAGGTTTCTGTCTCCAGCCTGCAGCCTAGCCACACCTCAGGTGTCCTGCCTCCAGCTTCCTGCCTACCCTCAATTCGAGTCTCCTGCCTCCAGCGTCCTTCCAAGCCTCGCCACGAGTCTCCTGCCTCCAACCTCCTGCCAAGTCTTGCCTCGAGACTCCTGGCTCCTGCCCCCTGCCAAGCTTCGCCTCGAGTCTCCTGCCTCCATCCTCCTGCCAACCCTCGCCACGAGTCTCCTGCCTCCAGCCTCCTGCCAAGCCTCGCCTCGAGACTCCTGCCTCCAGCCTCCTGCCAAGCCACGCATCGAGTCTCCTGTTTCCAACCTCCTGCGAAGCCTCGCCTCGAGTCTCCTGTCTCCAGCCTCCAGCCTAGCCTCAGCTCAGGTTTCCTGCCACCAGCCTCCGGCCTAGCCTCGCCTCGAGTCTCCTGCCTCCAGCCTCCTGCCAAACCACGCCTCAAGTCTCCTGTTTCCAGCCTTCTGCGAAGCCTCGCCTCGAGTCTCCTGCCTCCAGCCTGCTGCCAAGCCTGCCAATCATGCCAGCCATGCCAACAATCATGCCAACAATCCAGCCAACCATGGACCCAGCGACACACACCCTGTCGTTTTCCTCTTGCCACACGGAGTTCCTTCTGTCACATACTCTCCCACAAGCCCTGGTCGTCAATAGTGTGGATACTCTGTTTGGTCGCCAGGAGGCTCCCGTGGGTTTGGGGGGGGGTGGGGGTGGTGGTGGGCGTATTGTCATGTTCCGGTCAGTGAAGTCTGTATTCCGGTTCACGGTCTGGTCCATCGACCCTTACTCCAGGTTTTCATATCTACCCTGTTTCGGTTCTTGTTGAGCTAACTGAGGCAGCTGATGCTCATTGGGGCTGGCTGCTGGATTCTTCTTGTCCTTACTCCGTGTATCCCTTTCTCTGTCTTCTGTTTCCTTGCCTGAAGCCGATCCCTGTCTTGCCTGTAACTCTCGCCTCGCCTGAAGTTCTTGTCTCGCCTTGCGTTGCCTGAAGCCTCGCTATGTCTTGCTGGTAACTCACGCCTCGTCTCGCCAGCAGTCTTGTCCTGGAGCCACCCTGTACCTATCTCCCTACCTGTGCCTACCCTCCGCCAATGTAAGCCAGGCCGTCTTGCTGTTAGCTGGGGTTGGTTCTGTTCCTTCCTGTCCTTTGCCTCCGTCGGGTAAGCCAGGCTGTCTCGCCATTACCAGCGCTTATTCCTGTCCCTTCCTGTCCCTTGCGTCTGTCGGGTGGTGATCCGCGCCCTGCACAGGAGTACGATGCCATGCTAAGGTGAAACGCGCCCTGCCCAGGAGGAGCCTGACTCCAGCCTCCAGCCTCGCCTCGCCTCAGGTCTCCTGCCTCCAAACTCCAGAATGGTCTCGCATCTAGTCTCCTGCCTCCAGCCTCGCCTGGAGACTCCTGCCAAGCCTCGCCTCGAGTCTCCTGTCTCCAGCCTCCTGCCTAGTCTCGCCACCAGCCTCCTGCCAAGACTCGCCTTGAGTCTCCTGACAACATGCTCCTGCAAAGCCTCGGCTCGAGACTCCTGCCTCCAGCCTCCTGCCAAGCCTCGCTTCGAGTCTTCTGCCTTCAACTCCTTGTAAGCCTCACCTCGTCTCCTGCCTCCAGCCTCCTGCCTAGCCTCGCCTCAGGTTTCCTGCTCCAACCTCCTGCCTAACTTCGCCTCGAGTCTCCTGCCTCCAGCGTCCGGCCAAGCCTCGCCTCGAGTCTCTTGCTTCCAGCCTCCCGCCAAGCCTCGCCTCGAGGTTTCTGTCTCCAGCCTGCAGCCTAGCCACACCTCAGGTGTCCTGCCTCCAGCTTCCTGCCTACCCTCAATTCGAGTCTCCTGCCTCCAGCGTCCTTCCAAGCCTCGCCACGAGTCTCCTGCCTCCAACCTCCTGCCAAGTCTTGCCTCGAGACTCCTGGCTCCTGCCCCCTGCCAAGCTTCGCCTCGAGTCTCCTGCCTCCATCCTCCTGCCAACCCTCGCCACGAGTCTCCTGCCTCCAGCCTCCTGCCAAGCCTCGCCTCGAGACTCCTGCCTCCAGCCTCCTGCCAAGCCACGCATCGAGTCTCCTGTTTCCAACCTCCTGCGAAGCCTCGCCTCGAGTCTCCTGTCTCCAGCCTCCAGCCTAGCCTCAGCTCAGGTTTCCTGCCACCAGCCTCCGGCCTAGCCTCGCCTCGAGTCTCCTGCCTCCAGCCTCCTGCCAAACCACGCCTCAAGTCTCCTGTTTCCAGCCTTCTGCGAAGCCTCGCCTCGAGTCTCCTGCCTCCAGCCTGCTGCCAAGCCTGCCAATCATGCCAGCCATGCCAACAATCATGCCAACAATCCAGCCAACCATGGACCCAGCGACACACACCCTGTCGTTTTCCTCTTGCCACACGGAGTTCCTTCTGTCACATACTCTCCCACAAGCCCTGGTCGTCAATAGTGTGGATACTCTGTTTGGTCGCCAGGAGGCTCCCGTGGGTTTGGGGGGGGGTGGGGGTGGTGGTGGGCGTATTGTCATGTTCCGGTCAGTGAAGTCTGTATTCCGGTTCACGGTCTGGTCCATCGACCCTTACTCCAGGTTTTCATATCTACCCTTTTTCGGTTCTTGTTGAGCTAACTGAGGCAGCTGATGCTCATTGGGGCTGGCTGCTGGATTCTTCTTGTCCTTACTCCGTGTATCCCTTTCTCTGTCTTCTGTTTCCTTGCCTGAAGCCGATCCCTGTCTTGCCTGTAACTCTCGCCTCGCCTGAAGTTCTTGTCTCGCCTTGCGTTGCCTGAAGCCTCGCTATGTCTTGCTGGTAACTCACACGCCTCGTCTCGCCAGCAGTCTTGTCCTGGAGCCACCCTGTACCTATCTCCCTACCTGTGCCTACCCTCCGCCAATGTAAGCCAGGCCGTCTTGCTGTTAGCTGGGGTTGGTTCTGTTCCCTTCCTGTCCTTTGCCTCCGTCGGTAAGCCAGGCTGTCTCGCCATTACCAGCGCTTATTCCTGTCCCTTCCTGTCCCTTGCGTCTGTCGGGTGGTGATCCGCGCCCTGCACAGGAGTACGATGCCATGCTAAGGTGAAACGCGCCCTGCCCAGGAGGAGCCTGACTCCAGCCTCCAGCCTCGCCTCGCCTCAGGTCTCCTGCCTCCAAACTCCAGAATGGTCCTCGCATCTAGTCTCCTGCCTCCCAGCCTCGCCTGGAGACTCCTGCCAAGCCTCGCCTCGAGTCTCCTGTCTCCAGCCTCCTGCCTAGTCTCGCCTCCAGCCTCCTGCCAAGCCTCGAATCAAGTCTCCTGCCTTTAGCCTCCTTTCAAGCCTCGCCTCAGGTCTCCTGCCTCCTGCCCCTTGCCTGGTCTGGTCTCAGGCTTCCTGCCTCCAAACTCCAACCTAGTCTCGCCTCGAGTCTCCTCGATCCAGCCTCCTATCAAGCTCGCCTCAATTCTGCTGCTGCCAACCTCCAGCCTAGCCTCGCCTCGGGTTTCCTGCCTCCAGACTCCTGCCTAACGGCGCCTCGAGTCTCCTGACTCCATGCTCCTGCCAAGCATCGCCGAAGACTCCTGACACCTGCCAAGCCTCGCCTCGAGGCTCCTGCCTCCAGCCTTCTGCTAGCCTCGCCTACAGTCTCCTGTCTGCAGCCTCCAGCCTAGCCTTGCCTCAGGTTTCCTGCCTCCAGTCTCCTACCTATCCTCCCCTCGATTCTCCTAGCTCCAGCCTCTTATCAAGCCTCGCCTTCTAAATTCTGCTGCTGCCAACCTCCAGACTAGCCTCTCCTCGGGTTTCCTGCCTCCAGCCTCCTGCCTAACTGCGCCTCGAGTCTCCTGCCTCCATGCTGCTGCCAAGCAACGCCGCGAGACCTCCTGACTCCTGCCAAGCTTCGCGTAGAGTCTCCTGCCTCCAACCTCCAGCCTAGCCTCACCTCAGGTGTCCTGCCTACCCTGAACTCCAGTTTCGTGCCTTCAACCCCCTGCCATGCCTCGCCTGGAGATTCCTGCCTCCAGCCTCCTGCCAAGTCCTCGCCTCAAGTCTCCTGCCTCCAGCGTCCTGCCAAGCCTCGCTGCGAGTCTCCTGCCTCCTGCCTCCTGCCAAGCCTCGCCTCGTGTCCCCTGTCGCCATCCACCAGCTTAGCCTCTCCTCAGGTTTCCTGCCTCCAGCTTCCTGCCTATCCTCAACTCAAATCTCCTGCCTCCAGCGTCCTACCAAGCATCGCCTCGAGTCTCCTGCCTTCAGCCTCCTGCCAAGCCTCGCCTCGAGTCTCCTGCCTTCAGCTTCCTGCCAAGCCTCGCCTCGCGTCTCCTGCCTCCATCTCCTGCCAAAGCCTCGCCTCGAGTCTCCTGCCAAGCCTTGCCTGGAGTCCCCTGTGTCCATCCACCAGCCTAGCCTCTCCTCATGTTTCCTGCCTCGAGCTTCCTGCCTATCCTCAACTCGAATCTCCTGCCTCAGCCTCCTACCAAGACTCGCTTCGAGTCTCCTGCTTCAGCCTCCTGACAAGCCTCGCCTCGAGTCTTCTGCCTCCAGACTCCTGCCAAGCCTCGCCTCGAGTCTCCTGCCAAGCCTTGCCTGGAGTCCCCTGTCTCCAGCCTCCAGCCTAGCTTCGCCTCAGGTTTCCTGCCTCCAGCCTGCTACCAAGCCTCGCCTCATGTTTCCTGCTCCATCCTCCTGCCAAGCCTCGCGTCGAGCCTGTTGTCTCCATCCATCACCGTAGCCTCGCCTCAGGTTTCCTGCCTCCAGCCTCCTGCCAAGCCTTGCCTCAATTCTGATGCTGCCAGCCTCCTGCCTAGCCTCGCCTCATGTTTCCTGCTCCATCCTCCTGCCAAGCCTTGCCTCAATTCTGATGCTGCCAGCCTCCTGCTTAGCCTCGCCTCATGATTCCAGCTTCAACCTTCTGCCTAGCCTCGTCTCGAGTCTACTGCCTCCATCCTTCTGCCAAGCCTCGCCTTGAGTCCCCTGACTCCATGCTCCTGCAAAGCCTCGGCTCGATTCTCCTGCCACCAGCCTCCTGCCAAGACTCGCCTCGAGTCTCCTGACTCCATGCTCCTGCAAAGACTCGGCTCGAGTCTCCTGCCTTCAGCCTCCTGCCAAGACTCGCCTCGAGTCTCCTGACTCCATGCTCCTGCAAAGACTCGGCTCGAGTCTCCTGCCTCCAGCCTCCTGCCAAGCCTCGCTTCGAGTCTTCTGCCTTCAACCTCCTTGCAAGCCTCACCTCGTCTCCTGCCTGCAGCCTCCTGCCTAGCCTCGCCTCAGGTTTCCTGCTCCAACCTCCTGCCTAACCTCGCCTCGAGTCTCCTGTCTCCAGCCTCCTGCCTAGTCTCGCCTCAAGCCTCTTGCCAAGCCTCGCCTCAAGTTTCCTGCCTTTAGCCTCCTGCCAAGCCTCGCCTCGAGACTCCTGCCTCCTGCCAAGCTCGCCTTGAGTCTCCTGCCTCCAGCCTCCTGCCAATCCTCGCCTCGAGACTCCTGCCTCCTGCCAAGCCTCGCTACGAGTCTCAGGTCACCATCCTACTGCCAAGCCTCGCCTCGAGTCTCCTGCCTCCAGCCTACTGCCAAGCTTCACCTCGTCTCCTGCCTCCAGCCTCCTGCCAAGTCTCGCCTCAGGTTTCCTGCTCCAACCTCCTGCCTAGCCTCGCCTCGATTCTGGCTGCTGCCAGCCTCCTGGCTAGCCTCGCCTCGGGTCTCCTCCCTCCATGCTCCTGCCAAGCCTCGCATCGAATATCCTGCCTCCAATCTCCTGCCAGCCTCGCCACGCGTCTCCTGCCTCCAGACTATTGCCAAGCCTCGCCTCGAGTCTCCTGCCTCCAGCGTCCTGCCAAGCCTCGCCACGAGTCTCCTGTCTCCAGCCTCCTGCCAAGCCTCGCCACGAGTCTCTTGTCTCCAGCCTCCTGCCAAGCCTCGCCTCGAGTCTCCTGCCTCAAGCCTCCTCCCTAGCCTCGCCTCAATTCTGATGCTGCCAGCCTCCTGCCTAGCCTCGCCTCATGTTTCCTGCTCCATCCTCCTGCCAAGCCTTGCCTCAAATCTGATGCTGCCAGCGTCCTGCCAAGCCTCGCCTCGAGTCTCTTGCCTCCAGCCTCCTGCCAAGCCTCGCATCAAGCCTCCTGTCTCCATCCACCAGCCTAGCCTCGCCTCAGGTTTCCTGCCTCCAGCTTCCTGCCTATCCTCAACTCGAATCTTCTGCCTTCAGCTCCTGCCATGCCTCGCCTCGAGTCTCCTGCCTCCGCCTCCTGCCAACTCTCGCCTCGAGTCTCCTGCCTCCAGACTCCTGCCAAGCCTCGCTCGAGTTCTCCTGCCTCCCCAGCCTCCAACCTAGCTTCGCCTCAAGTTTCCTGCCTCCAGCCTGCTGCCAAGCCTCGCCTGAGTCTCCTGCCTCCAGCCTCCTGCCAAGCCTCGCCTCGAGTCTCCTGTCTCCAGCCTCGAGCTTAGCATCGCCTCAATTTTCCTGCCTCCAGCCTCCTGCCT
Organism: Mobula birostris; assembly: GCF_030028105.1. NCBI lineage: Eukaryota > Metazoa > Chordata > Chondrichthyes > Myliobatiformes > Myliobatidae > Mobula > Mobula birostris. Next base: position 199,278,719 of record NC_092374.1, on the reverse strand, counting down.
AGCCTCGTCTCGATTCTCCTAACTCCTGCCAAGCCTCGCCTCAATTCTGATGCTGCCAGCCTCCTGCCTAGCCTCGCCTCATGTTTCCTGCTCCAAACTCCTGCCTAGCCTCGCCTCGAGTCTCCTGCCTCCATCCTCCTGCCAAACCTCGCCTCGAGTCCCCTGACTCCATGCTCTTGCAAAGCCTCGGCTCGAGTCTCCTGCCACCAGCCTCCTGCCAAGTCTCGCCTCGAGTCTCCTGCCTCCAGCCTCCTGCGAAGCCTCGCCTCGAGTCTCCTGTCTCCAGCCTCCATCCTACTATCGCCTCAGGTTTCCTGTCTCCAGCTTCCTGCCTATCCTCAACTCGAGTCTCCTGCCTTCAGACCCCTGCCAATCCTCGCGTCGAGTCTCCTGCCTCCATCCTCCTGCCAAGCCTCGCCTCGAGTCCCCTGACTCCATGCTCCTGCAAAGCCTCGGCTCGAGTCTCCTGCCACCAGCCTCCTGCCAAGACTCGCCTTGAGTCTCCTGACAACATGCTCCTGCAAAGCCTCGGCTCGAGTCTCCTGCCTCCAGACTCCTGCCTAACGGCGCCTCGAGTCTCCTGACTCCATGCTCCTGCCAAGCATCGCCGAAGACTCCTGACACCTGCCAAGCCTCGCCTCGAGTCTCCTGCCTCCAGCCTTCTGCCTAGCCTCGCCTACAGTCTCCTGTCTCCAGCCTCCAGCCTAGCCTTGCCTCAGGTTTCCTGCCTCCAGTCTCCTACCTATCCTCCCCTCGATTCTCCTAGCTCCAGCCTCCTATCAAGCCTCGCCTCAATTCTGCTGCTGCCAACCTCCAGACTAGCCTCTCCTCGGGTTTCCTGCCTCCAGCCTCCTGCCTAACTGCACCTCGAGTCTCCTGCCTCCATGCTGCTGCCAAGCAACGCCGCGAGACTCCTGACTCCGGCCAAGCCTCGCCTCGAGTCTCCTGCCTCCAGCCTCCTGCCAAGCCTCGCGTCGTGCCTCCTGTCGCCATCCACCAGCCTAGCCTCTCCTCAGGTTTCCTGCCTCCAGCTTCCTGCTTATCCTCAACTCGAATCTCCTGCCTCCAGCCTCCTACCAAGCATCGCCTCGAGTCTCCTGCCTTCAGCCTCCTGCCAAGCCTCGCCTCGAGTCTCCTGCCTTCAGCTTCCTGCCAAGCCTCGCCTCGAGTCTCCTGCCTCCATCTCCTGCCAAGCCTCGCCTCAAGTCTCCTGCCAAGCCTTGCCTGGAGTTCCCTGTGTCCATCCACCAGCCTAGCCTCTCCTCATGTTTCCTGCCTCCAGCTTCCTGCCTATCCTCAACTCGAATCTCCTGCCTCCAGCCTCCTACCAAGACTCGCTTCGAGTCTCCTGCCTTCAGCCTCCTGCCAAGCCTCGCCTCGAGTCTCCTGCCAAGCCTTGCCTGGAGTCCCCTGTCTCCAGCCTCCAGCCTAGCTTCGCCTCAGGTTTCCTGCCTCCCCCCTGCTGGCAAGCTTCGCCTCAGGTTTCCTGCCTCCAGCCTGCTACCAAGCCTCGCCTCGAGTCTCCTGCCTCCAGCCTCCTGCCAAGCCTCGCCTCGACTCTCCTGCCTCCAGCCTCCTGCCAAGCCTCGCCTCGAGTCTCCTGTCTCCAGCCCCCTGCCTATCCTCGCCTCATGTTTCCTGCTCCAACCTCCTGCCAAGCCTCGCCTCAATTCTGATGCTGCCAGCTTCCTGCCAAGCCTCGCCTCGAGTCTCCTGCTCCAGACTCTTGCCAAGCCTCGCCTCGAGTCTCCTGCCTCCAGCCTCATGCCAAGCCTCGCGTCGAGCCTGGTGTCTCCATCCGTCAGCGTAGCCTCGCCTCAGGTTACCTGCCTCCAGCCTCCTGCCAAGCCTTGCCTCAATTCTGATGCTGCCAGCCTCCTGCCTAGCCTCGCCTCATGTTTCCTGCTCCATCCTCCTGCCAAGCCTTGCCTCAATTCTGATGCTGCCAGCCTCCTGCTTAGCCTCGCCTCATGATTCCAGCTTCAACCTTCTGCCTAGCCTCGCCTCGAGTCCCCTGACTCCATGCTCCTGCAAAGCCTCGGCTCGATTCTCCTGCCTTCAGCCTCCTGCCAAGACTCGCCTCGAGTCTCCTGACTCCATGCTCCTGCAAAGACTCGGCTCGAGTCTCCTGCCTCCAGCCTCCTACCAAGCCTCGCTTCGAGTCTTCTGCCTTCAACCTCCTTGCAAGCCTCACCTCGTCTCCTGCCTCTAGCCTCCGGCCTAGCCAAGCCTCAGGTTTCCTGCTCCAACCTCCTGCCTAACCTCGCCTCGAGTCTCCTGCCTCCAGCGTCCTGCCAAGCCTCGCCTCGAGGCTCCTGTCTCCAGCCCCCAGCCTAGCCACACCTCAGGTGTCCTGCCTCCAGCTTCCTGCCTACCCTCAACTCGAGACTCCTGCCTTCAGCCCCTGCCATGCCTCGCCTCGAGTCTCCTGCCTTCAGCCTCCTGCCACGTCTCTCCTCGAGTCTCCTGCCTCCAGCCTCCTGCCAAGTCTTGCCTCGAGACTCCTGGCTCCTGCCTCCTGCCAAGCTTCTCCTCGAGTCTCCTGCCTCCATCCTCCTGCCAACCCTCGCCTCGAGGCTCCTGTCTCCAGCCCCCAGCCTAGCCACACCTCAGGTGTCCTGCCTCCAGCTTCCTGCCTACCCTCAACTCGAGACTCCTGCCTTCAGCCCCTGCCATGCCTCGCCTCGAGTCTCCTGCCTTCAGCCTCCTGCCACGTCTCTCCTCGAGTCTCCTGCCTCCAGCCTCCTGCCAAGTCTTGCCTCGAGACTCCTGGCTCCTGCCTCCTGCCAAGCTTCTCCTCGAGTCTCCTGCCTCCATCCTCCTGCCAACCCTCGCCACGAGTCTCCTGCCTCCAGCCTCCTGCCAAGCCTCGCCTCGAGACTCCTGCCTCCAGCCTCCTGCCAAGCCACGCCTCAAGTCTCCTGTTTCCAGCCTCCTGCGAAGCCTCGCCTAGAGTCTCCTGCCTCCAGCCTGCTGCCAAGCCTGCCAATCATGCCAGCCATGCCAACAATCATGCCAACAATCCAGCCAACCATGGACCCAGCGACACACACCCTGTCGTTTTCCTCTTGCCACACGGAGTTCCTTCTGTCACATACACTCCTACAAGCCCTGGTCGTCAATAGTCTGGATACTCTGTTTGGTCGCCAGGAGGCTCCCGTGGGTTTTGGGGGGGGGGGGTTGGTGTGGTGGGCGTATTGTCATGTTCCGGTCAGTGAAGTCTGTATTCCGGTTCACGGTCTGGTCCATCGACCCTTACTCCAGGTTTTCATATCTACCCTGTTTCGGTTCTTGTTGAGCTAACTGAGGCAGCTAATGCTCATTGGGGCTGGCTGCTGGATTCTTCTTGTCCTTACTCCGTGTATCCCTTTCTCTGTCTTCTGTTTCCTTGCCTGAAGCCGATCACTGTCTTGCCTGTAACTCTCGCCTCGCCTGAAGTTCTTGTCTCGCCTTGCGTTGCCTGAAGCCTCGCTATGTCTTGCTGGTAACTCACGCCTCGTCTCGCCAGCAGGCTTGACCTGGAGCCACCCTGTACCTATCTCCCTACCTGTGCCTTCCCTCCGCCCATGTAAGCCAGGCCGTCTTGCTGTTAGCTGGGGTTGGCTCTGTTCCTTCCTGTCCTTTGCCTCCGTCGGGTAAGTCAGGCCGTCTCGCCATTACCTGCGCTTATTCCTGTCCCTTCCTGTCCCTTGCGTCTGTCGGGTGGTGATCCGCGCCCTGCACAGGAGTACCATGCCATGCTAAGGTGAACCGCGCCCTGCCCAGGAGGAGCCTGCCTCCAGCCTCCAGCCTCGTCTCGCCTCAGGTCTCCTGCCTCCAGCCTCCTGCCTAGCCTCGTCTCAGGTTTCCCGCCTCCAAACTCCATCATAGTCTCGCATCTAGTCTCCTGCCTCCAGCCTCG